>NC_056741.1:1344413630-1344473630 GCF_019279795.1 Protopterus annectens | reverse complement strand
ACTCCTTGTGAATGAGATCATTTGTACCATCACGAATAAAAACCAAGCCATACTTCCTAACATTAAGGCCTTCCTCACACCCTGTATTTTTGCTCCTGGCAAGCATAACACTATTTGATATTCATTATCTTCTCTGCAAATGTAAGTATCAGTTCCTCTAATAATTGAACCTACTATTACAATAATATATTTTCTGATCAGATCTTAGAGTCTTCAACTTCTAATTCAGTAATATATGCACTTTAAGTTGTTACAAAGGAATGATCTTCATCACCTTTAGTCTTATTAATCCTACTGTTTTCATTGCTCATTGCATTTGCAAACATACAGTTCTTATCCAGCTGGCTTTGTATATCCACAGCTTTGGCCATGTTGTCAACTTCTCTGTCTTTTCCCTTTTGTTTTTCTTACAGTAATGTTCTTAAATCATTCCATGTTTAAGTTTGATTTCTTCCTTTTCACCTGCCCCATGCCTCTTTTTTTCCTACTTTCTGTCTTAGTAAAATGCATTCTTCTGTTCACCTGCCCCATGCCTCTTTTTTTCCTACTTTCTGTCTTAGTAAAATGCATTCTTCTGTAGACTGAAGATTTTTTGGTAGAAATAAATGTTATCGTTCCCTGTAGTCTGTGTGTTATATAACAAAGCAGTGTCCATTGTAGTATGTATTCTTTTTGCTTTATAGACATTTATCAGTTTTTTTTTTTGTGAGCTTTGTTCTTTCTTCCTTTTTTTTCTTCTGTATGCTCGGAATCCTTGGATTGCTGAATACTTGATTCAGAATTTCACAGTTCTCAGTGGTATTATCTTGTTCAGTAGGGGCTGTGAGTGATCTTTACTGACTTACTGACAATAGAAACTTCCTTTCCTAAATGTGTTCTATTTGCTCTTTGCCTAACATCATTTATCTCATCAGTCCATTCATTAATATATGTAACAACAGTTCTCCAAGCTGTGCCAGTTGCACAAGTGCGACTGTCATCAGTAAGTCTTGATTTACTCCTACTAATGTATGTATTTATTTATTTACATTTGGTTACTGGGAAAGTCCGACTGGGTGAAAAACCCATTTTCAGTGGAGACCCGGGAAGAAAAGCACCATATGCATCTTAAAAGTACATCAATACATACTGTTACAGAAACTATACAGTATAATCAATAACATTTTTCAACAATATACATATTGCAAAAGACAAATTAACAGAGACGAAGTACAAATAAACATAGATGCAGTAAGTACATTTTTTTAAAAGTAACAATTCAGTTACATATAACAATATTAAGAAATTTTAAATGTAGCTACTAGTCAGAGCTAGAATAGCAAGAGTAAGCAATTCTACAGCCACTTATCCTAGACTAGTACAGGTACAAAGCCAGGAGTCATGAAGGAAACTTTTTAAGGAATGTTTAAACTCATGAGCATTGGTAGTAATTCTAATAGTAAGAGGAAGTGATTCCCAGACCTTTGCTACATAGTGGGAATATAAGGAATCACCAGCAGTGTTTGTTGATTTGCTCACTTGTAGTAGTGATTTATTTTCAGATCTAAGACTACGGTTGGTAAAATAAGGTTATAATATGTTTAACAGAGCTGGAATTTTTTCAGCCTGATATAATAATTTGTGTGCCATGTTTAGTCGATTGTATGATGGTAGTTGTGGTAGTTCTAGCCAAGATAGCCTTTTAATGAGTGATAGTGGTGTGCCTGATGTGGACAGTCTGTAGCAAATTTTGCTATATTGTTATAGCATATTTCAAGTTTCCTTAAATCTGCCTTTTTTAGATTAACAAGAATTGGGAAGGCAAACAGCAGGGTTGACAGGATGGGCTGTAGAAATAGAAATCCTAGAAGTACCAGTTAGGAATTTTTTTTTCCTGTATAAGATGCACAGTTTTTATGAGATAGAGATGCATATAAATTAGCTTAATTTGCATAAAAAATGTAAAGCGGTCCAAATGTATGCCAACGGGTTGAGGTTCGCCATATTGATTCACAAATAGCCGAGACAGGCGGGAAATTACTTTGGACACCACAGACATCCCAAATTAAGGAAAACGTCATAGAATGGTAATTATTCATTAAGAGATGCTTAACAGTTACTGTAACATTGATTTAAAGATCACCTTCAATGCATTTTAATGTGTAGTGTGCATGTATTAATGTCACTGCATAACTGGTCATTTTGGTCAGTTTGTTGAACTTGCTTGACGTGCAGTATGTTGTAATTCTAGTAAATGATCATTAGATTATGAAAGAAGTTATTGTACTGTAGTTGATTATGCATACATGGAAATATGGGTATTCTACTTGAGAAATTTCTGTGTGACTAGATGTGTGATAAATGTGATGTTCTGCTACTGACAGCTAAGGGAAAAATACATGACAGTGGTAGATTGCAGTGCAGACTGTTTTTGGAGTAACTGCTGGCATTATTGAAGAAACTGTAGTTTAGGTAATATTTTTGTTTGCTTATCTATTTGTATCTCTGGGTGGCAGGGATATCAGGCTAGTGGTTTCAACTTTAACAATTAATGTCATTCAAACAGTACTGTGAAAAGTCTTTGCAGCCCTTTTTTTCTATTTTTTTAGTCCTGATGGAGAATAAAGGATTAAGGCATAGACACAATAACTTTAGTCTTGCGGAAAATTGTGTACTCGTGGCAGTACTTAAGACATATGGGAGACTTATTTTTGGTAACAGGAGGTGCTGACAAGCTGAGAGGAGCAAAACATGGAAAAAATAGTTGTTGAAATCAGTGCAGTTTGGAGGCAGAAAAACAGATCATTGGCACAGTGCAAGAAAAGGGCAAATTATATGATTGCATATGCTAGATGCAAGAACAGCCAGAATGCAGTTTCCAAGACCAATGGGGGTGGGGCTCTGAATCTTAAGTTAATCCATCCATCCACAACCCCTTTTTCTTTCCCTTTTTTTTTTTTTTTTGTTGCACATGGGGTCAGGGTGTGACTTCTACAGTGACAGTCATCTTGAGCCAAGGTTTAAAGTGTTGGGTGACTAGGCCTGCTGCAGTAGTTCTGCCACACTACAGTCATACACACATTCATACCTATGACCAATTTAGTGTCCCCAATCCACCTACTGCATATCTTTGGAATGTGGTGGGGAAACCGAAGTTAATATCAGATGATGAATACCATCTGTCCATTCATGGGGATGTCTGTGATGCACAAGATGGTGCAACTGGAATAGTGAGAGGTAGTGTGGGCACTGTTTAATCAAGTCAAAATCTCCAGGAGCATTTACATTCATCAGCTCCTGAAGCTTGGTTTAAAATGTACTACTTTTATAGTTAAAATTGAAGGGTCTGTATTAAAATGTCGACAGCTCACAATGTTGACTCTGAAATGTTCGACACCAAAATGTCGAAGTATGAAAATAGCGAACAACCATATAACCAATTTCTTTCCAACGGAAAGAAATTGGTTGGCCAAACAACAATGGCACACATAAACAACTATATTTAAGTGGGGGGCTTTGCCCCAGACACCCCCCAATGTGGGGGGCTGTGCCCCCTACACCCCCCAACTAAATATTCTAACTCCGAGACTGCACTACACCCAGGGAAAGGGCAGGTGTCAGAGAACGGCCAACCGATTTCTTTCCGTTGGAAAGAAATCGATTATATGGCCGTTCGCTATTTTAGTAGTTCGACATTTTGGTGTCGAACATTTCAGAGTCAACACTGTGAGCTGTTGACAATTTTATATAGACCCAAAACTGAATGGTGACAGACATCTGCACTTAAAACATGCCACAATTTATTGCTGTTAGGTAAGTCTTGTACATCAGCAAGTGATGAAAATGAAAGCAGGGTGCATGGCAGGTGTCCCATTCACCACATTGTAAGCATACTTTACAGTAAGCTGTTGCATTGTTATTAATGTTTTTAATGATTTCTTTTACAGAGTCAGTATCAGAAACTGTTCAACCAGTACCAATAAATACCTGTAAGTACCTGTACCAATAAATATGGATGGAAGTTAGCAGCAGAATGGGTGCTGCTGCTAATGTAGTTATATTTATGAGGCAACCTGAGGGAAGTGGCAGGCAGTTTCCAAGTTTAATGGCAGGTTCACTCACCTTACAACATCTTAGTAACTTTAAAGAAAGTGATACTGCATCACAACCTCAAACAAAAGTTGACATTCCACTCACACTTGTACAGTAGAAGCAACCATGTACCTCTACACCAGTATCTCTGCATACAGAGAAGAACAATTTAAGGATGATGGCAGATTCTGAGGCACATTATCCACAGTGACACCATTACAAAGAGGTGCCAGGTGCAGGAATTATTTACAACTACCTCAGGAAACATGTAAAGCATTGGATGCCCAACAAGAAATGTACTGTGACAGTTAGGGCTCAAAGTACTGCAGAGAGAGTGGTCAAAGTCCTTCAAGAGTATATGTGATGATTTCCAACACTGCTTTGAATTAGCAGAGAACAGGGATAAAGCTATAGTATCACTAATGCATGCAATGGTGGCTTAAAAACATCAGTTAAGCCCCCATTCATACATTAGTTAGGACATACCAGACTCAAGCTAGAGTAAGTCTTATGAGGGGCAGGGGATGGGGTGCTATCTGAACACATAGGGTGAGATCACATGATGCTGCCACTGGTTTTCAAGACAGCAATGTCAGTACTCACAGTGAACAATTGAAACACATTTCTCAAGGGCTGTGTCAGCAGTCATTTACATCTAGGATAACCTCACATTCCAGGTCACAATCATGGTCATGTAGCTGTGTCAGGTCACTTGACAGCAGGATCTCCTTCCTCCAGGAGATGACACCACCAGATTATCACCTTACAGTTCTCAGGATAGTCCATTCTCCAAATCAGTTGCACCATCACCAGGACTATCAATAGGAGATGTGTCTGACTTGATATGGAACTAATATGAACTACATTCGTTTACAATGATTTCTGTTTAGTTGGAATGTGGTTTTGCTGGGAGGAGGTGCTATTTGCATATGTATATTCAAGTTATTCCCTTTCTAGCTATTATTTTCACCATACTCTGAATTTATATAATTTACAAAACTTCATCATATTCAGTTGGAACTGGATTTTGAGGAGGAGGGTCTGTGTGTATGTCTGTGAAGTACATGAATGAACACTGGAAAAAAACAATGATACGTGTATTACCATTCCTCCTTGTTGCAACCATATAAGAAATCACAGCAGTAATGAGCAAACATTTGCAGGTCCAATACAGCATAAGAAATGACGCATTAAAATAAGCATCCTGCCATGTAAACATAACTGCTGTCACTACATCCTCATCACTGCACACATTCTGACAGTTTCAGAAGTTATGTTTTGTTTTGTATGACACTGAAATACAATCTGATGTGCAGAACAACAGAATCCAAAAAACAGAAATGACCTATATAACTGAATATTTCTTTTTTGACAGTATTACTTTTTGCTGCATTGTGAGTAAATAATTATAGCAAAAGTTAAGTACAGTGGGTATAACTGTTGATGTGAAGTTGTTCTATCTCACCGTTCATTATTTACTGATGGGTTTGGAGCCGATCCCTCGGCTCCTAGTTGGCCAATTGCAAAGCTCGAGGTCTTCAAATATCTTGAGGCGAAGTCCCTATCCCATGATGCACCTAGAGTTACCTCAGATCTAGTTTGCCGCTGCAATAGATCAGAGGTTCTGCATTTGCTTGGGCCAGTGAAACTGTTTTTTCTACTTACTTATTACTGATATTTACATAGTTTAAATAGTTTAGGTAAAGCTTATAGTGTGTGTTACTGCATGTAGTCCCTTCCCTTAGTGTGTTTAAAAATTTTATAGTTGGCCTCTTATTTTAGGCCTAGTTGAAACTCCTTTCTAGTTAATAGAATGTGCTTAGTCAGTGACTTTTGTCACAATTTTTGCTAAGAACTTATTTAGTGTGTAGTGTTTTTTTTTGTGTGTTTAGCCTTAAGCTTTTTTTAGGAAATGCTTAAATTTATAATTACTGTTATAGTTTCTAATTAACAGTAATTTTGTCTGACTTGGATATTTCTTAGGATATTTAAACAGTCTGTTATATCTTAGCAGCTATCTCCCTTTTTTCACATAGTCTACTTTTCTTGTGTGTTTAGATAGTTGTGGTGACAGTTAAGGCTTTTCCTGTCACCTTTATATTTACATTTGCATTTGTGTGTGTGTGTGTGTGTGTGTGTGTGTGTGTGTGTGTGTGTGTGTGTGTGTGTGTGTGTGTGTGTGTGTGAGTGTGAGAGAGAGATTTAGCCTGATTTTATTAAGGCTTTTTGTGGCTAATTACTGAGTTGTTTTTGTGTGACAGTAATTTTTTTTCTCCTAGATTTCCAATGGCTGACCAAGACAAGCACCCCAAGTCTGGTTTTAAAAAGTGCCCTAAGTGTGGTCAAAGATGTCTGTAACCGACAGCCACGTAAATTGTGTATACTGTTTACAAGACAGCTATTCTATATGCCATTCCTTCTCCTCAAGGGTCTTGCAGGAAAGGAAGAGAAAATTAATTGACAGAGGGTTGTTGAAACCATCATTTCAGGAAGCTTTGAGTGACCCAAGATGGATCCAGCAAGTCCTCAAAGTCTTCTAAGACTTCAGAGTCTAGGAAATCAAAGAAATCCTCTACTTTGGCTCCACTGCCATCGGAACCGACAGTCTTTACCTTTCGGAGCCGGTCCCCAGTCTTGGAACTGGTGTCCGAAGCTCTTGAGTCCTTTACTGCAGTCAGTACCACCTTCGGTGTGCTCTTCTCAGTCCTCTGTCAGCCTTTCAGATATGGATGTGGATTGTGTGGTGCAGAAGCTGTTATCGGCACCAACCTTGACAAACATTTTATCAGCTTCGACCCAAATAGCTTCGAAGCCGGAGACCCTTGCACCAGCTCTAACTATTCCTCCTCCGAGCCATCCTGGTCCTTCGGAGCCGGAGGAGTCGGACCTGTTGATAGTTGAACACTCGGAACCGACACCTGCTCCAGTGTCTTCGGCTCCATGTACTCTGATGTCCCCGGCACTGATCGAGGACTCTAGGAGCTGACACACTCTGGTCGGGTACGGGGATGATAGTCGGACTGACTTGTCTTTTCCGACTCTGCCTCTCGGGGCTTCGGCTCGGATGAGCTCGGCTCCTACCTCTGGTTCGGAGCCCGCTGTCCCGGTGCCGGGGGTATCGACGGTTTCTTCGGATCCATTGGTTCCCTCGCATTGGAGCAGAGGTGCTTTCGATGCCATGAGGAGAGTCATGTCTCCTAAGACATCCTCAGCCTCAGGTCTGGCTTCCTTCTCCCCTAAAGCACATGTGTCTGCTTCTGCCTCACACATTCTGTCAAAGTGTAGAGACCCAGAGCCTCAGGTAGCCCCACTGGGTGGCCCTTGCTCTTCCGAGACCTCACCAGAAGCTCCCACTTATGAGGTTCCCAGGAAGAGGTCGTGTAAGAGGAAACGTCTAGACTCCCCTCAGGAGTCTCTAACATCGGGTACTGACTTAGATGAGTCAGAAAGGGTCCCCACGGTCCCCCTCTGAAGATATCTCATTTGCTGAGATACTTGAAATCCTTAGAGGGGTGACTGGCAGACCAAAAGCCCTACTGAGGATGAATCCGTTCTCATGAAGGCTTTCGGGTCTCAGCCCTCCACCTCTTGGGTGTCTCTGCCCTTTGATGAGCTGATGCAGCTGGTCTCACAAAGGGCGTGAAGTCTCCGGATACTATGGAGCTTGTCCCTAGGAGGCCTAATAAGTTAATTTCTGCCCCCCTTGACAAATCATTTTTAACAAAGGGTGTTCCAGTTGATGCCATGGTGTTGGTGGCAGCCACCAAAAAGGAAATGTCTGAGACTTCCTCAGCTATCCATCCTAACAGAGACTCCAGGATCATGGATAGCTATGGGAAGCGCATGTTTAGTTCAGTGACATTTGCTCTTCATTCGCTAAACTATTTAACCCATTTTACCAGGTTACAAAGAGATCTCCTTAAGGAGCTAGGAGATACTCTTCAGGGTACAGTAGCTACAGGAGCTTCCGACATAGTTGCCGCTCAGCTTGCTACCCTCAATTCTGTAGTAAACTCATCCATTAGCCTCATCTCTTATGCAGCTGATGGAACGAGTAGGGCAGCGGGTACAGGAGTTGCTCTTAGGAGACACTCCTGGATGTGCTTGTGTTCCTTCACGGAGCCCTTCATGTTTTCCTTTGTGAATACTTCCTTTGATGGCTCATCCCTTTTCGAGCCTAAAGTGAAGGAAACCTTAACCAGGTGTGAACAGGACGGAAAGACTCTGTCTGCCGTCGGGGTCCGTTTTTTCACCCTTACCAGACACTACCCTAAGGGTCAAAGGGGAGAAAAATGTGGTTCTGAAAAGCCCAAGGAGCCTTTCAGGACATGCGTGGGGAACTCCTCTCCAGAGGCAGAGGAGGGGGCAATATTGGAAGACTCCACCCTCACGACAGAAGGGGTCCGGAACACCAGGGCGAAAGAGATCAATTCTCTGGAAGCCCTACCAGCACTCCTGAAAGGAGGCCTGACTGCACTGCTCTGGAGGCAGTCGGGGGTTACTTATCTTTGTATCCAGACACCTGGCTCAAAATAACAAAAGACAGCTGGGTACAAAGTATCATTTCCAGAGGATACGTCATCCCATTTGTCACACCCCCTCCACCAATAAGAAAAATCCCAGATGTTCCACCCAGTTACAGGGAACAGGCAACAGTAGAGGTCCAAGCATTGCTAACAAAAAGAGTCCTCCAACCAGAAAGAAGAAGCTCCGGACAGCCACGCTTCAGTATATACTTCCCTTCTTAGGGAAAGAGAATTGGATGTGCTGGATAGATCTCAAGGATGCATACTACCACATAGAAATGACCAGGCCATCCAGGGATCATCTGCACTTCCAGCTGGGAGCCAATCATTATCAGTTTCAATCCCTGCCCTTTGGTCTCACTACAGCACCCAGAGTGTTTACCACGTGCATGGCAGTGGTCACGGCTCACTTGAAGCGTCTAGGATTCCAGGTGTTTCCATACCTAGACTATTGGCTCCTTACCACCGCCACCACCAGGCATCAACTCATTCAGGTTAGGGAGTCCACTCTGTCACTCTGCAATCACCTGGGCATTACAATCAACTCAGAAAAATCTGCCTTGTTGCCATCGCAGCATATCGTTTTTATCGGGGCAGAGATGGACACCACCACCACACTAAGGCTTCCAATAGAAAGAGTCTTTATTCTTCGTCAGCATGTCAGCAGTACATTGGATGAAAGTTCTGGAGAGGGTGATTGATAAACAGGTACACAGAGTAGTAGAATGTAAGTTGGGAGATGAGCAGTTTGGATTCAGATCAGGATGCAACACAACTGACCCAATGCTTGCAGTGAGACAGATAGTTGAGAATAAGCTAGAGATGAGGAGAGTGTCCAACTGGGCATTCTTAGACTTGGAGAAAGCATATGACATGGTCCCAAAAAAGTTGATCTGGGCGGTATTGCGGTGGCTTGAAGTCCCATAAACATTGGTAGAATTAGAGCAGGATATGTACAAGAACCCAATGACTCAAATGCAAACAGTGTTTGGCTTCACAGAGGGGGTCCCAGTGAGAGTGGGTGTACACCAGGGTTCAGTTCTGAGCCCACTTCTGTTCATACTGGTGAGGGACTACATTAGTAAACAGGTTGGAGGGGAGAGATTAACAAAGTTGCTGTATGCAGATGATGCGGCATTACAGGCAGACTCTGCGAAAGAACTTCAGCAAAGGATAGGGGAATGGAATGGAATGCAAAACTGAAGGCACATGGAGTAAAGCTAAGAACAGATAAGGCAGTGGTAATGACAACAAACTGGGGAACTCATAAGAAGCAAGCTGAGAATTGAGATAGTGGGAAGATAGTGGAACAGGTAAATAGCTTCAAGTCTCTGGGAAGGGTGGTTGAGGAGAAGGGAAGTCTGAATGAAGAGGTTAAAGCTAGAATCAGAGGGGCTGCAGCCAACTGGCATAGAGTGTCAGGTGTAGTCTATGACAAAAGAATGCCAAAGAAGCTGAAACGTAAAGATGTACAAGCCAGTGGTGTGACCAGTACTACTGTATGGTACAGAAACCTGGGCAATAAATGCAGAGTAGATGAAGAAGCTAGAGGTGATGGAAATGAAGTACTTCAGAAGAGTGGTAGGATGCACTCCGTGGGACAGGCGAAAAAATAACATGAGAGCAGAAGCCAAAGTAGCTCCAGTTGCAGAAAAGATCAAGTGGTTTGGACACATACAGAAAAGCAGAAGACAGTCTGATGAAGATGATTTGGGACAGACAGGAAGAAGGCAAGAGGAAACGAGGACATCCAGCAAAGAGGTGGATGGATTGTGTGAAGGAAGTTCTGCAACAGTCAGGCATGAGTGTCAACGAAGGCAGGATTGTGGCATTGAATCGAGAGAGATGGCAACAGTTATTCCCCGACCCCCATGTAGAAAATGGAGAAAAGGGATGACGACGAACTCATTATACTCCTGGAAAATATGTTCCCAGTTACCTCTTTCTTCCCCATTACACTTCCAACATTTGCTGTTTACCTCAGGAAAAATTATTTGGAGTCTACTTGGGGTAAAAAAATACCTATGTATACACTTCTAAGCAAAGATCCAAAATCGTCTCGACTTTGTTGCAACTTTGGTAGACATGCATATTGTTTCTTTGTGAATTGCTTATCCAATCTCTCTTCCCAATCCTTTCTAACCTCCTCTAATTGATTCTTACAGTTATGCAGTATTTTATATGCCGTACTAATTTTTCCTTTCTTAGCAGCAACTTATGTTCTACATTCTACTAAAAACTCTGAGTGCTGGTCTTTCGTTTAGGACACCCCTAGTTCTTTCTCTTTGCCTACACTCTGATATCAATCCTTGATAGGGTAGGCAACCTCTAACCAAATAAGTTCTTGACATCTTCCTATTCTATTACCTTTCTCTCTCTATTTGCTCCCAAACCTTTAGTTCTTTTGCCAGTTTTCTCCAGTAAATTCCAGCCATATCCTGCCTGTTGTCTATATCCCTAATTGCAGTCATCCCTATCCACAGAATCTCCTTTCTCCATTGTCCTATTGGCTTAGTTCTTAGAATGCTTTCTGCTACTTTAACAAAATAATAATCTGTATGATTATTGTTATTCTCTGAAAAGGTCTGTACCCAAAATCCCAGTCTCTCCTTATTTCTTGAGCTCCCCTCCCCCATTTCATCATCATCTCTTTCCACTTTAAATTATAGTTATTTGCTTGTGCTATATATAAAAGCTCTGCAATACCCCTTCAAATCGGGTAATCCTGATCCATCTATTCTGTTGGAAGGGTATCGCTGCTAAGTGCTAGGAGCTTAAACCAAAAATTTCACTCCCTAGAAGATGTAGATGTCTGTGCAGTCACAGAAACCTGGTTTAAGACCTCAGAGAGTACCCTGGCCTGACAAACTTACAATGCCTTCCACACCTTTAGGCTGCAAAATGAACATTTGAAAACCAAAGGAGGTGGTGTGTTAGTCTATATTAAAGATAAATTCACTTCCCATCTAGTTAGACTGGACAGCTAAATGGAATTACTCCAGGTCCAGATTACAGTAGGTAAGACCCCCATTTAAGACCTAAGCAGTTATAGATTCCCCCCTCCATGGGTCACGACACCGACAAAGCCTACTTAACCAAACTGAAGACAATCCAAATTTTACCAAGCACACTGGATATGGGGGATTTCAATTATCCCACCATTAACTGGGAAACTTACTCTAGCCCAAACATCGTAGCACAAATGTTGCTTGACTTTGTGAATTCAGATGCCCTTGAGCAAATTGCCCTTACCCTGAAAAAAGGAGCAAACATTCTAGATCTGCTCCTTGCTGACATGTCAAACAGGTGCACTGCTGCAACTGTTGGACTCTCATTAGTTAAAACTGATCACAAATCAGTTACCTTCGAACTGACACTAACACCAGAACTCACAAAAGGTGAAATCAGCCTAAAAAAACTTCACCAAGACAAAGTGTACCCTCCTAGGTGAAGGTAAAAATGTATTCCAAGCTGAAAGTGGTAACTACTCCGAAGCTTACACTAATGCCCTGTACAATCACTTGCATAAGTGTATACTCTTGGCTGTACCAGAGAGAATCAAAGCCAGAGCCCCAAGTAAAATCAAGCTGCTGTGGTGTACTTCCAGCATCAATGGATTCTACAACAATCACAAAAAGTTGCTGTCCAAGATAAAAGAAAGACAAAAATTCAACAATGGAAGAGCACACTCCTCAGCCTTAACAAGTAAATAAGCCAACTTGTCAAATCCTCCAAGAGCTCCTTTGAGAGAAACCTAGCAAGTACTGCCAGGGATAACCATAAGGCCTTTTACAGCTACGTACATAACCTAAAGGGTAGGACCCAAGTGTGTGCAGAACTGGTGGTCAACGGTATCACATGCACTGACCCAGCAGAGGGAGCGAACCTGCTCGTGGATAGGTTTGGCAAATATTTCACTCCCTTATTCTCTCCTAACTTGCAACAAACCCTCCCCCCCCCACCTTACATATCTGAAGAATAAGTCTTCAAAGCCCTGTCCAAGGCAAAGAACACAGCCTCTATGGGACAAGGTGACATCCCAAGCTGTCTTCTAAACAGGCTAAAACGTGGACTGGCATCACCACCAAGTACCCTTTTCAGTCATAGCCTAACCACAGCTTTTGCTCCTGTGGAATGGACAACAGCTATTCCCCTCCACAAAGGTGGCCTAGCAACAGACCCAGGGAATTACAGACCCTTAAGTCTGACCAGCCTCACCTGTAAGGCCATGGTGCGTACTATTATGGACCTCATAAATAAAGACATAGGTGACCGCCACACCCTGGATCCTGCCCAATTCGGCTTCATGAAGGGCAGAATCCTGCCTGTTAAATATGGAGGATTTCTTTGAAAGTGTGACCAGGGCCATTGTTGAGGGCAGATCTGTGTTAACAGCATACCTCAACATGGCAAAGGCTTTCAGCACAATCCCACATTCAGGCATTACCAATAAACTTAGCAAACTGAATATAAACCCCTTAATTGTAAGATGGGTTGTCAACTGGCTCACATACCAGACACACACTATCAAAGTGGGTGACTCCACATCAACCAGCAGACCTGTTACAAGCAGGGTGCCACAAGGGTCATTGCTGGGCCCCCTACTGTTTGGTGTATACTTCTCAGAAGTTCAGGTCAAAACTAAAGGGTTGTGGTCTGACCAGGTTAGCAGACAACTGCAAACAAGGTGCAATCATTAAATCCCCAAATAATATCAGTATACTCCAGGAGGGTCTCTCACAGACCAACGACTGGTGTGTATTAGTCACGGCCTCAAACTGAATGCAGAGAAATATATCATCATTCCCTTTGGCACAATCAATGTCCCTTCCCACTATCAAATCAATAACAATACCCTAGGTAACCATGAAGTAGTAAGGGACCTGGGATCACAGGTTGATCATGACCTTAACTTCGACCACCAGATGTCTACTGCTGTAAGGAAAGCTTTCCAAGTAGCTCACTTAATTAGTAAAGGCATCCTCTTGAGAGCAAAAGAAGTTATAATCCTCCTATACTTGGCCCTTATCTGGCCCATTATTGAGTATAATGCCCCACTCTGTATGTACAGTACTAAGCACCTGGAGCAATTAGAAAAATCTCAAATGTTTTAACAAAGAAGATCAAGGGCCTCCAGCATGTGCCTTGCACGGTTCAAGGGCCTCCAGCATGTGCCTTGCACGGTTCAACTCAAGTCCCTGTCACTATACTCCATATTGTATAGTCTTCTTAGGGGAGACTTGTGCCTCGCCTGCAGGGAAACCCAAGATTCAAACCTAATGAACTTACTGCATATTCCTAAATCAAATGGGTCTAGGGCTACCCATTCCAGGGAATTAAATATGGCTTGCAATTTAAATAAGACATGCTGGAGGGGCAGATTTATCTCCCAGCAACTGCCACCTCTTTAGAACAGGCTACCAATTCATGTGAAACAGAGCAACTCTGTAGCACTGTTCAAGAGGAACCTGGATGAGTGGATGGGTCACCATACATTCTTACTGGGGATAGTGTCCACAACCCTCCTGGACATGGGCAGTCATCATCAAATGCAGTCTTGGATATTGACTAGTACTTCTATGGTATTACATTGGGTTGAAATGGCTAGGCTTAAAATGACCTCCGGATCAATAGCGTAGTAATCTCATGTGATCCTATGAAGAATAAGCTTATCCCACTTGACTCTCACCATCTTCCCCTCCCAGATAAAATCCTTCAGCTCTTTATTAATTGTTATACATAACTACTCCTCTGGTTAACAAAAATATGCCTGACCTTGTGTACAAGACTGAAGGGACTAAACATATTTTAACTGCTTGCATCTTGCTTAACTATAGCCATAAAACCGAGCTTCCATTTATCAGTTTTTGTTTAGTCTCTTCCCACGTATCCTTGGCTGCCAGACCAGAATCATTTTTAATCCATACTCCTTTATCACATCCAAATAAGTATGGATATTGCTGAACCAATTCATATGAGGGTACCTAACTAACCGCTATTGCCTTTTGTTTTAGGTTCATTAATTTTGTATCCTGAAAAGATTTGAAACTGTCTTAATATGTTCCCAACACTGTAAAGTCCCTTTCTGGTTTTGCCAGGTATAAAATATTGTCATCTGCAAATAGACCCAGTTTTTATTGACTACCATACCAATTATATCCTTGAATTTCTGAGTCCCTTATTTTCTTTATCACTAATTCTAAGTGTAATGCAGATAACAAAAGAGAGAGAGGACACCATTGCCTGATTCCTCTGTTCAAGCAAAGATTATCAAAGAGGACCCCACCCACTTTAATTTTCACCTCCAATCCCTCATATAGCCTCCTAATTAACCTTATAATTTTATCTGGGAATGCAAACACTTCCATTGCTCTGCTCATAAAGTCCCAACTTACTCTGTCAAATACTTTCCCTGCATCAAGAACCACCAACAAAAGTGGTATTTTCTTACCTGGTGCTTCCCTCTGGATCATCAGCATTCTGTTAATGTTGTCAAATGTTTGCCTCCTGTGTACAAAACCACATTGATCCATATCTGTCAATTTTGGCATTACTTTTGCCATTCTTCTAGCCATTATGGACATAAACACTTTATAATCATGATTTAGTATTGAAATGGGCCTGTATGAAGCTGGATCAGATATGTCTTGACACTCTTTAGGTATTGCACCTACCACCATTTTCTTCCAGGATGTTGATATTCTCCTCCATATACTGTTGAACAAAACTTTTCAGATCTTTATCCGTTTTCTCCCTCCTAACTTCCAAACTTTCACAAGAATACCATCTATTCCTGGGGACTTTCCTGTAGATTGATTATACATCAACATTTTTGTCTCATTTCCTCCTTTCCTGTTAGTAATTGAGCCTTCTCTACCTGTAACCTTGGCATATTTAATACTTCTGTAAACATTTCTGTGAAGATTGAGTGAAGAGAAATGTGAAGGCTGCCAGCCTAGCTAGATAGAATTGTGCAAATAATTCTGTCATTTGTAAACATAAATGTTGAAATGCAGGCTTGTTTTCTTAAATTAAGGAATATTCTGTGAAATGCTGAACCTAAAACAATGTAGCAACATTGCCCTCTGCTGTAAAGAAAGCGAAGTCAAGCATTTCTTGTCTGTCCTTTGAAGTTCAAATTATTTCATGACTGTGTTTGATGTTTACAATTCGGCTCCAGCCGGGCTAAATGAAGGCATCCTGCCTATTGTTTTAACTTAAGGAATAATTACTAGAGGTTTACATGTGGAATATCTTTTATTTATGTAGTTTCCAGCAGGTGCAAGATAACAGTTTTGTAGTATCTGTTAGCCTGGGAATACCAGGAAAGTGTAAAAGAAATGATGTAATGGAACAAGGAGAATCAGAAGACATTAAGCATTTTTGTCTTGACTATCCAACTCACAGCACAGCCTTGCTCATATGTAAGTTATCTTAGACTCGTGTTTTCTTTTAGAAATAGCTAGGACCTGGAAAGATTAGACTGTGTTTTCCTGTGATGTCAGAACTGTACTACTGAATTATTTTAAGCATTTCTGTGTGATATCTGAACTCTTGACTAGCACTGTGTAGTAGAAAGTATTGTCTTGTGGTTTTAATTATTTATTATTAAATATTTTAAACCTTTTACCTGTGTCTGGTTTGTGTAGAGATAATTTAAGCTCTTTAGAGTACTTGTATGTCTTTGGTAAAATTGTACAAAGCCACTCCTATAGCTTTAGCCTTGGGCTATACTACCAATTAGATAATAATATTGCACAGTAATAATTGGACACCCTTTTAAGGGCCTTTGAGTAGCTGATAATTATTAGTGGGTGGTGGCAAGTGGTACTATGGTATAGTCTGGGTAGAAAGGGGCACAGCTGGAGAACCTGTGCCAGCCTTCCCCAGGAGTGTTTGTATGGTTGTATAAACTCTTCTCAAAGTGTGTGTCAGCTACTTGGGCAGGGACACAAAGCACTGGTTGGACAGAGAGGGTGCTAGAGGTTTTAGCTTGCCCACTAGGCTGAGATCTGGACCCTATAGCTGTGCCAGTGGGGAGTCTTATTGGGGACCTGGAGAGCAGGGGAGCGAACAGCCCCGGACTGACTGTGATCTCTGTGTGCTCTTAAGGGAAATTACACTTTACTGTATTTGTTATCCTTTCTTCATATATGAGGCGCCCTCACTAGTGTTAGTGGTGAGGATTGAGGCTCCTTGATTGCTGGACCAGGGCATTACATTTTCCATTTGTACCTTTTCTTGATTTCCGTATTTCTGTGCTTTATACCGACTTTCATGTAACTTCAAAATATTTCTAATACTTCTACAGGATCCCTTGTTATCTTCCTTGTTATAGGCTCCCTAAGCTTGTTGACAGCCCTTTCTACTTTGTTGTTTGAGTCATCATGCTAAAAGTTTATTTTATTTTCTGTTTAGCATTCTGCAGTTGCTCCTGTTCTTCTTCGGTGAGATTCATCCTATTTTTCCATAGTTTAACATTTGTCAGTCCCTCAAAATAATTCTTGTTACTTCTTAACCATATTTCCCTTTCTTTTATTTCTACCCTATTTTTAAACTCCAATTTTATTTTAATCCCACTCCATAGCTATATTTTCAGAAGAAACTTCTATCTTCTCTAATACCTCTTGAATAATTTCCACAACCCATTCCTTAAATTCCTCTCTCCAGCAGATAGATGGGAAAGCACCAGTGTCTCATTTTTATTTCATTACCCATTGTTTTTATTTTAGTTTGATTGGCACATGATCTGAAATAGTTATTGGGTGCACATTAAGACCTTCAGTTAAATGCACACGTTCTCGTGAAATGTAAATTCTATCTTGCCTTGCCCAGTTTTTGTATCTTGGGGAATAATATGGAAATTCACTCCGAACGCCTAGCACTGAATTTACATCTTCCATGCCAAATACTTTCATGAATGTCTTTAAAAATCTATTCTCCTTTGTTATATTTTCCCTTCTGGGCCCCCCAGATACATCTTCACTGTTACAATTCAAATTCCAGTCCCCGCCTATAAGTAATATTCCTTGCTGAAAGCAGATTATTTCTCTCAGATTATTCTTAAGCTCCATTATAGCAGTTTTAGGTAGAATAGAAATTTTATTTATTTATTATTTATTTTCATTTGTTAACCGGGTAGTGTCCAACTGAGCCAGTAGCCCATTTTCAGCGGAGACCTGGGGAGAAAAGCTCCAAGAAAGATTACATTTTTTTTTTTTACATTTAACATATAACTATTACACTGATAATCCTACAGAAAGTAAAAATACAGTTATTAATTCAAAATGACATGGTTCTTGACATGGTGTCTATAAAAAGTAGCAATGATGGTCATATCAAACAATAAACAATTGTGCCATACATGTTTTTGTCTCTCCTTAGAGTAAGAAGTCTTATTCTGAGAGTAAGAAGGCTTAATTAGCCAGGATGTATAGAGAAATGGGAAAAAGGAGTTATACAATTATGGGTTAAAGTGTTTAGCCTGAGTGGGAACAAGAGCAAAGCCTATGCTTAAAGAAATATTCTGTAGGGTATGTTTAAATGTATATGTATCATTGATGGACAGAATATGCTGTGGTAGAGAGTTCCATTGTTTGGCAGTGATATAGGAGTACAAGGATATGCCATGAGAGTTTTGTGCATTAATAACATTTAATGGTGTTTTATCAGCAGAACTAAGGTATGTTAGGTTACTGTAGGATTGGACAAGATCAGATAGGGCTGGGCAGTTGTCAGGTTTGTATAACAGTGTATGAGCAGTTAGTAGTTGATTCAGGGTGAGAAGAGGCAACTCTAACCAGTTTAACTGGAGGAGGGCAGTACAATGATAGCATCTATATTATCTTGTCAAAAGATGACAGTATCGAACGGCATAAACATCGAAAATGCCGTACATCGAAACCGTTCTTGTGGGGGGCTGCACCCCCCACACCCCCGCTAATTATATATACCAACTCCAAGATCACAGTACAGTGAGGAAAGAGCAAATTTTCTCATCCCCACTGTACTATGATCCCACAACAACACTTTCAATGTACTGCATTTACGACATTATAGCCGTTCAATATTTTCAACATGTGGTAAGGTGAAGTAGACCCCAATGATGAAATTGTACTGCAAGTTTAATCCTCCTCCCGTGCCAGCATCCCCTTAGTACTACAAAATTACCACTCTTGTCTTTTTATCCTCTTCTGTTACTATTGGTGCTCCTCTTGCAATTAATATAATTACTCCTCCCTTCCTTTCCCTCAGATATTCTGCTGAATAAGTATCCTGAAAACATTTCTTTATTAAATTCACATGTTCAGTTCTTTCCAAGTGTGTCTCCTATAGCATAGCTTATTTGCACTCTACATTTTTAATATAGTTTGCTACTTTTTCTGTTTTGTATGTTTAAAGACATTACATAAAGCATATTAAGAAATTATTATATCCACCTTTTATGTAGAACAGCTTTTTTGTTAAATGTCTAGTTCCAGCTTTTGTGTAACATGCATGTACTGTTTGTCAGGTTAATATTTTATACAGTTGTTTCTTGTCATCTCCATTTGAGCCTATGTCATATCTTACAGAATTTTTATGCTTTATTAAGAACACTCAAACAAAAATACACATATAACCCAAATACCCCCAAAATCTATTAACTTACTAACACAAAACTAAACTGTGTACATCTTCAAATATTGACGTTTTACCCTCCTAATAGGGGGCAAATGTTCCAATCTGACAGCCACACACACAAACTTGAGCTAACCTAAAAGAAAGGCTATCCATGCTAAGATGCACGGTACAGTTTGTGGTTCTGTTAAGTGTTGTCTGGTTTTGTCTTATCTTTATAGTTGTCTTAGCTATCAGAAAACATTTTCTCCAATCGAATTCTCTTTATCAGATTATCTGCTAGAAACATGAGAACCAGACACAAAACTGTTTTCTAGAAAAAAGCCATATGATATTCAATTTTTTTTTATTTACTTGCTTTCTCTTAAAATTTGTGACTAGATCAAGCTAATGGCCTTAACCCAGTCATTCCCTATGCAAGAATGAGAATAGGTAAATTTCTTGGCATGCTGTTTTAATGAGATTTTTTTTTCTTTTTTACATTGCCTTGCCTACATTTCTAAAAAATTAACAGGGAGAAAGAAAGAAGGGAGAGAGAGAGAGAAAGGACCACCTGTTTATATTAGTATCCCACTACACTTAAAAATAGCTGAAACTTTACTGTATAACATGCAAAGAAAATCATGCACTATTTAAATAGTACTATTAAGAAAAAAATTGTTTTACCTACAGTTAACTTTCTCCTTCCTGTTTCCCACTCCTGAGTATTCTTCTGAACATTAATGACATGAAGTAGGACATATACTTTGGAGTCCCCTATAAGTTTAACAGAGTCCAAAAAAGTCCAAATATTTCCAGATTTTCTTGTTTTGTCATGTTTCACCAGTATAATTATGGCTTTGTAATTCCACATTTGTCAGTTTACAAGTTACTGATTTTGTTCACCAAACAATGACATGAAGTAGGTCATATGCTTTAGAGTCAAGTTTAACAAAGTCCAAGAAAGTCCAATATTTCCAGATTTTCTTGTTCTATTCCTGTTTATCTCCATCTCCCAAACCCTGTCTCTGCTTCATTTCCGATGTACTCAGTTGTTCTAGTCAACTCTTGTGTTCTTTTCCCTCTGTCAAGCATTTTTCATTGAAACACTGGGAAAGAGTTTACTGACATAGTCTCTCTCTGGTCTTTATTACCGGAAAAACAAGAAGCAGAATCTCCTGTTTCACAGCTCACTTTTTGCTGGACAAACATTTGTATTTCTTCCTTAGCATGTACTTCATCAAAAAATGATTTTGTTCCTCCAGGGAAAATATTTTGAAGATAGGTTGGTATAGCAGTTTGAATCTCATACCTGCTTCTTGACATTCCCTGAATAATGGAGTAAATTTACTCCTCTTCTGGCTGTTTTGCAATGAGTAATCATTTTCCACAAACACTTTGTGGTGTCTCAATTTTAATACTTTGTCCTTCTGCCACAGTCTTTTTCAGAATCAACGCCTCCTGCTGGTAAGATTGCATCTTTACTATTGAAGGTCTAGGCTGTTTTCTCATAGCCAGGTTTGGAGCATACACATGATTTGCCCTTTCAATTAATTCCTGTTGTGGAGTACCAGTCTAGTTGCTTATCTGTGCTTTCATAAAATTGATGGTCTGTTCCTTCCAGCTTCTTGGGTACACAGCAGAAATCTCAGGATGTTATGTGGTCCAATCTCGCCTACATTCTTACTCACGGGTTCGGAGCCGAACATCGGATTTGACTCTGCCAATTTATATTTCTCTAGTACAAAGTCTCTAATTGGCTGGGCTAACCTGGTATCCCATGTTGCACTGCTCCATAACTCCAGATCTCATTTGCCGCTCGTGTAGCTAGGACGTGGTCTCACTTGGCTGTGGCTAAGTAGCTTTAAAACTTCTTTTTTCACTGAAAATTGTCTTTTTTCTTCATAAAAGCTATTTTAATAGCTGTTTGCTCTTGTTGTTATCATTTTTCTTGTGGTGTGAGTGTATTATTTGTGGTATCCCTCCGTTCCTATGGGCTAGACCTGTTTAAGTTAGAGGACCTAGTCCTCCCTCCTTGTGTAGTTTGTCTGTTGCTTCGGTGTGTGTCTTGTTGTTGTGTCAGAATCATTTAACTTAGAGATTCTTGTCAACTGTTGTTAGCGGTAGTTTCCCGCCTTAACCATTGTGGCCTAAAGTCCTGTTTCTGTGGTGTTGTATACTGTGGTTTTGCTGTTATGTCTAAGGATCAAAAAGAACACAAACCCTCCGGGTTTAAGAAGTGTTCTAAATGTAGCTACAAGATGTCCATAACAGATGGGCATGCTGTTTGTGTATACTGCCTGGGGGCGATACATTTACAAGAGTCCTGTAGTTTTTGTCACGCTTTTAGCCCTAGGGGACTACAGGAGAGAAAAAATAAACTTATACTGAAGGGTCTTCTTAAGCCTTCCTTTGAGGAGTCCTTGGACTCTTCCTCTAGTTCACAGTCTAAAACCAAGACTTCTAAGGCTAAGAAAAGATCTCCGGCTTCATCTGTTTCATCGGAGCCACCGGAGACTACGAAATTGGATTCTACTTCCTCGGCTCCTTTGTCCTCGGGGCCGCAGGAGGTAGCTGTGATTCTTGAATCTGCCTCTGCTGCTGTCCTGTTAGAGCCCATTTGGAGCCGGTCTCCTATTGTCAGACAAGGATCTCCAGATAGGAGGTCACAGTCACCTTCTCTCTCCTCCAAATCCTCCATACTCTCTGATTTGGATGTGGATAGGGTGGTCCAGAGGCTCCTGCAGTCACCAGTTCTGGCAACATTATTTTCGGCTCCGGAGCCAGTCTCGATGAGTGCACCCATGTTTCCTCCACCGAGCACCTCCTTGTCTTCAGAGCTGGAGTGTTCTGCTCTGGGTGATGTTCTGCCGGCTCCGATACCTCTTAAGGCTTTATCGGTGCCGACGTCTGCTCCTACCATGTCGGCTCCGTCCTTTGGTTTCGGAACGCGGGTTTCCTCTGTCGGGCCCGAGGGGGATACTTCGGGACTTTTGTCAGCTCCTAGCCTCCCTCTCGGCGCTTCGGCTCGGGGAACTTCGGTTCCGATCTTGGCCTCGGAGGTTTGTCCATCCTCGGATTCGGGGTGACCCGCCTTCGAGGCCATGAGGAGCGCACTGGCCAGATCCGCAGTGACATCACCCAGATTGGTCATTCCATCCCCTTCCACTCGGCGAGAGCCTCTGATGTCCCCCTATCGGTTGACAGTGGAGCCCCAAGGTCTGGGGATACCCCCAATGAGCGGTCCCCAACTTTCTGAGGGCCCCTCAGAGTCTGTGCCTGAGGAGCCCCCAAGAAAGAAGTTGAGCAAGAGAAAGCACATAGACTCCCAGGATGAGTCCCTCACCTCTGATAACAACCTCGAGGAGACAGAGGGGTCCCCCGATGACGTCTCTTTCTCCGACATCCTGGAGATTTTGAGGCAGAGAGGCGGCTGGTCATCCAAAACCCCCTCTGAGGAGGAGTCGGTATTCCTCAAGGCCTTTGGGGCTCAACCCTCCACCTCCTGGGTGTCTCCACCCTTCAATGAGCTCTTGGATTTGATCTGTCGAAGGGCGTGGGAGACTCTTGACTCGGTGGAACCTGTACCAAGATGCCCTAATAAATTTCTCTCAGCTCCCCCTGAGAAAGAGTTCCTGTCCAAAGGGGTTTCTTTGGATGCCATGGTGGTGGCGGCGGCCACTCAGCAGAAAGTAGCAGTCTCTTCTTCCTCCGTCCATCTTCCTAACAAGGAGTCCAGGAGTATGGATTGGTACGGGAAGCGTACCCTCTCTTCAGCGACCTTCACACTTTGGTCTCTGAACTATCTATGTCACTTTACTCGGCTCCAGAGAGATCTCCTTAAAGATTTAGGAGATACTCTAACGGGTAATGTACCTGAGGCATTAACACAGACAGTTAACGCCCAGTTGTCTACTCTTGGCTCAAATGTCAACTCGTCCATGAGGCTCCTATCTTATGCAGCCGAGGGGGCGAGCAGGGCAGCTAGCTCAGGTGTAGCCCTTAGGAGGCAAGCCTGGATGCACCTGTGTCATTTCACGGAGGCCTTCAAGTCTTCCTTCACTGACGCCCCCTTTGATGGGTCCTCACTCTTTGGGACCAAAGTGAAAGACACCCTCACCAGAGGGAAAGACCCTGTCTGCTGTAGGGGTCCGTTTTTCCCTCCCATCTAGGCCTTACCCCAAGGCTCAGAGGGGAGGAAAGATGTGGTTCAGAAGTCACAGAAGTCTTTCCCGGCCGGTCAAGGTGAGCCCTCCTCCAGAGGCAGAGGAGGGGGGGGGCTATGCTGGGAGATGCCGCCCTAGGGGCAGAGGAGGCCCTCGCAATTCGGGAGACCATGATTCCTTTTGCGGACCTTCCTATCATCGTCCCTGATGTATTGCCCGACTGTGCTGTTCCGGAGCCAGTCGGGGGCCACATTTTGTTGTACCAGGAAGCCTGGGCAAGTATCACTCAGGATCGATGGGTGCTTCGTATAGTTACTGGAGGTTATTCCATCCCCTTATTGTCAGACCCTCCTCCACCCAAGAGAATCCCAGACATTCCACCCAGTCAAAGGGATCACGCAACATTAGAAATTTCAAAGTTGCTGCTAAAAGGAGTCATCTAACCTGTCCCCTCAGACCAGATCGGATTAGGGACTTACTC
Source organism: Protopterus annectens (assembly GCF_019279795.1). Classification (NCBI taxonomy): domain Eukaryota; kingdom Metazoa; phylum Chordata; order Ceratodontiformes; family Protopteridae; genus Protopterus; species Protopterus annectens. Next base: position 1,344,449,787 of record NC_056741.1, on the reverse strand, counting down.
AAGACTCTCTTTGGTGCCGAAAAAAAACAGGGGACCTGAGACCCATCTTGGATCTCAGCCGACTGAATCTATACGTTATAAAGTCCAAGTTCCGAATGGTCACCCTTCAGTCTATTTTTCCATTGCTGGGAAAAGAAGTATGGATGTGCTCCATCGATCTCAAGGATGCTTACTACCATATCAAAATGGACAGGGCATCCAGGAGTCACTTACGCTTCCGGCTGGAAGCCAGTCATTTCCAGTTTCGTGCCCTGCCCTTTGGCCTCACCATAGCCGCCAGGGTGTTCACCAAGTGTTTGGCAGTAGTGACAGCTCACCTGAGACGTCAAGGATTCCAAGTGTTTCCATACCTGGACGACTGGCTCCTCACCGCCCTCACCAGGCATCTTCTCATTCAGGCCAGGGAAAAGACCATTGCCCTTTGTCATCAACTAGGAATTACCTTGAACTGGGGAAAGTCTGCCTTGCTGCCCTCACAGTGTGTCACATTTATAGGCACATAGCTAGACACCGTTCTTATGCGGGCGTTCCTGCCTCAAGAAAGGATAGAAGTGTTGCAGGGTCAGGTTCGCGCGTTACTACCCCTCAATAAGGTTCAGGCTAGATTGGTCCTGCAGCTCCTGGGATCAATGGCAGCCACCATTATGTTAGTGCCCCTAGCCAGATTACACATGAGACTTCTGCAGTGGCTCCTCTCTGCCCAATGGTCCTTTCAGAAACCTCCCCCGTCCCATTTGATCCTACTCACCGATCGGTGAAAACAGGACCTTTGTTGGTGGCTGCATTCCACCAACTTAAACAAAGGGAATCCCTTTATTCCTATGACTCCAGTTGCCACGGTGACCACGGACACCTCACAGATAGGGTGGGGGGGCATTATCTTGGCAGGACGGTCCAAGGCACCTGGCAGGATCACGAGGTACATCTGCACATCAACGTTCTAGAGATGAGAGCGGTGTTACTCTTTAGTCAGACTTAATCGTTTTTCACCCGAGGTAGTACACATTTCATCTTCTCATAAATCTTCTACCAGGAAGATTTACTCCAGCAAGTGGAAAAGATTTTCAATTTGGGCTCAGGCCAAGGGACTGGATCCTTTCACAGCCACCATACCTGCTGTCTTAGATTTTTTTTATCCACACTTTTTCAGCAGGGCTCTGCTCCTGTAACCATTAAGGTTCAGCTGGCCGTTATTTCTAATTTTCATACCTCTTACGAACCTTCTCTCATGGCTCATAAGCAATGTAAGGCCTTTTTGAGGGGCACCTTGTTGCTTTGGCCTCCTGTGTCAGAACCCATCATGCCATGGGATTTAAATTTTGTGTTACAGGCCCTGACGTCATCACCTTCCGAACCAGCTGCCACCTGTGAATTAAAATTTCTGTCTTGGAAGACTGCATTCTTAATAGCTATCACATCAGCCAGAAGGGTGTCGGAGATTCAAGCGTTGTCCATCAAATCCCCATATTTAATATTTCATAAGGACAGGGTTTCCTTGAGACCTAATCTGACCTTCCTTCCGAAGGTAACTTCTGCCGTTAACCTCAATCAGTCCATTGAGCTGCCAGTTTTCTTTCCTCAATTTTCCAACAAGGCGGAGTTTAAGCTTCATCAATTGGATGTACACAGGCAGCTTCGTTTTTACTTACACAGGACAAAACAACTTCGTAAGTCTGGCCAACTCTTTGTGTCCTTCTCAGAAAATAGAACATGTTTCCCTGTTTTTAAGATTACAATTTCCAGATTGATTTCTGACTGCATCTCCTACGTTTACTCGTCGTCAGGCAGAGAGTTACCGTTCCCCGTCAAGGCTCACTCCACCAGGGCAGTTTCCGCTTCAGTAGCTTATCACTCCAGACCATATTTGGATGAAATTTGTGCTGCAGCCATGTGGGCTTCTCCCCACACCTTCATTACTCATTACAAATTAGACGTGGCTTCTAGGGGTCGGGCTTCCTTTGGTTCCACTGTTCTCAGGAGCATCTTCCATTGAGCCTCCCAGGATAGAGGTGCTGGGGACGCTGTCCCGTGAGTAAGAGTGTAGGCGAGATTGGACCACATAACATCTACAAGTTATGTACTCACCATAACGCTTGATGTATGTGGTCCATCTCGCCTCACATTCTTACGTTCCCCCCTCCTGGAGGATTTGGAGGCGACATTTGTTTTCAGTACCCTTCGGTATTGGTAATTTTTTTCTTTGCTGCCCTGGTTAGTGGTGTTCTCTTCTGAACTGTGGTTGTGCATGAGGTGTGACTATGAGCTGCTGCAAACTAGATCTGGGGTTATGGAGCGGTGCAGCATGGGATACCAGGTTAGCCCAGCCAGTTAGAGACTTCGTGCTAGAAAAATATAAGTTGGCCGAGTCGGAGCCGATGTTCGGCTCCGAACCCGTGAGTAAGAATGTGAGGCGAGATGGACCACATACATCAAGCGTTATGGTGAGTACATAACTTGTAGTTTTCCCTACATGTTCTGTCCTCTAATTCTAGTTATTTAAACATCTCTTCTTGTGCAGTCTCATATTCATCCAGCCTTTAATTCTTTTTGCTCTCTGAGGTTTGCAGTTTTATCACTTTATCTGACTGTCTAAAGCTTCTTTCATTCTTTCTAGCCTTTTATTGTCCGAGTTGATAATACTCCATCAATGTTTCATTTATTTTAGTTAGGTCTGTGTGCAGGTGTCCTAAACTTTCCTCTAGGTTACAGGGAGTCATGTCTGGAGCTTGCACTGCTTTTTGCTGAACAACTGCAATACTTTTCCCAGTCAGTGTTTTTTCATTGCCATTTGTAGCTGATTTTCCTTCAGGTCCTCTGTGTACAAAAATGTTTCATATATAAAAAAGGCAGAAGTGGAAGCAGTAACAGAGATTTGTTACATAGAAAAAAAACTGTATATGTACATTATAGTGAACAAACCAGAATGTAATGTACAATATTTACATTAGTTTTTAAAATGGATCAACATTCAGTAATTCTGAAAGACGAGTGGAGGAATGGCAATAGGGATAGTGTGTTAGTTGATATGTCCTGTGTTGAAGCATGAACATTTGGATTGGATGAATTGCTTTTTGAGTTGCATTGTGGAGTAAGTGTTGATAGGCAGAGATTGCCAAAGAGTGGATACCGTGAGAGGAGAATTCATGTAGTGTTGTGAAGTTTGGTTCTGTGTGTAATTAAAATTAATTAGGTTTGTGAGAAGTGTTGTAGGTTGTATGAAGAGTATTTTTCGTGAAATTTAGCTGCAAGGGAAGTAAGTGTCTGGATTTGGAGTAGTTTGTAGAGTTGGGATTGCCAACAGTAGGTAGATCTTTGTTTTATGGGTAGCCATTTGGCTTTTTCTAGTGTGATACTGTGATGCTCATAAAGGGGTGAGTTTGTAATGAATTGGCTGATACTTTTGGAGATTGGCATGTTGTGGTATTTTTATTGGAGGCCTCTATAAAAAAAAAAAAAAAAAAAAAAGTAGATAAAAACTTTATCTGCTTCAGTTGTTTTCTTGTTTTACTTTCCTTTGTTGGAGAGGTTTGGACTGTTATATAGTTAAGCAATAACCAACGAGTTGAGGTAGTATATTGAAGATTTACCTGCTGCTGGAGTGGTTTGATCATGAGGGTTAAACAAAGCCAGCCATGGGTAAATCATTAATATTCCCAGACTCACAAGTCAGTTATTGCTGTTATACAATATTATTTAAAAAAGAAATTGCTTTTTTTAAATAATGTCTTTGTATAACTGCACTGTGGTGTTCCTTCATGTTATTTCTGTGTTCTTCCATTTTGTTGATGTACTGCACATATGTATGGGACTTGCGTTACCATACTTGCAAAGTACATCAGTGCTTTGAAAAGCAAGCAATGGGAAGGAAGATCTCCTTTTTTTTTTTTGATATGTACTGTAAAATCTGGATTGTTTAGAGGTACGAGAGAGCAGGGCAAAAATGCAAGGAAAGTCAGGTACGTTTTCTTTAGTTTTTCACAGTGTACCTGATTTTCCTTGTATTTTCTCTGCCCTCACTATGGACCTCTTGATCTTTTAACTCCAGAAATGCTGCAGAACCTTAACTAAGGGGGACAAAGATCCCTAATGTAAATGTTGCTTTTATAAATGTAGAAAGCTGCTAAAGTAACATGATTTATACTATTGTGTATTGTCATTATTTAGTAACTTTACTCCTCAATGATTTGCCTGAAAACCTCAAATTTTATAAGGGACAGACCTAAAATATGAAGCAAAATTTTGGACACTTGAAGCATAGACTTCCAGAGCACATACTAATAGAAGAAAGTCCAGTCGCACTTCAGTGACCTGACTTTTTTCTTTTGGTAGGTGCTCGATTTACAACGGGCATGCTGGTTGGGCTGACCAATCAGTGTGCATGTTTTTGAATACTAATGAGTTATCATTGTATAATTAATGTTTTTTTTCTTATCCTTATTATCCTTATGAAGATAGTGTATGTAATTGCTGTCTGTTTCCCTAACTCACTCGCTCTAACATGTCTACACTTAGTGTGTGTAGAGAGTAGGTAAGAAAAGAAGAGTCTATCTGGCTATTACTTGAGAATGCCTCTCAATTACTCCTATTTATGCTTTTTACTGCATTGCAGCTACTTCCCTTGTTTTGTTCTAATACTGCAAACGAATACGAGTTTAACTGATTTTTAAAACTGATCATCACTAATCTGCTTTATATATGTAGTTGTGAAACATGATAAATGCAATTGTAAATCTAATGGATTATGTTTTACTTTTGCTACTACTGTTAATAATCTTTCTCTGTATTTTATTATGCTACAAGAAAAATTACTGTAACTTATTTTTCTCTTTTGTGCACTTTTTTCATATTGATACATGGAGCTTTTCTCCCCAGGCCTGCACTGAAAAAAGGAGTTTGCTTTTACTGACCCTTGACAAATGTAAGTAAATACATTTTTATCACAGTTACGTCTTAAACAGGATCAAGACAGTAATTAAAGTAGTTGTCATAGCTTTATCTGCATAGACATGTTGAAGTTACTTAACAGTAGCTGAAATAGCCTGTCTGTCTGTCATAGAATAATAAAGACAGTAATGCGCAATGTAAATATATAGGTAGTCTAATGATTTATCTCTGTACTGTAATTTTGAGCAGGTAGATCCTCTTAATCTAATACTTTTATTTATACTTTACTCAACTGTTCTACAATACAAGCCATAACCAAGTTATAGCACCTCTTATCCTGCGATTATCTGCCAGGAGTGGCTTTACAACTAAATAAGAAAGAACTAAATCTAATTACTGTGATATTATCAGTATCCCATTTCAGCACACCTAATAGGTAACCTTGGTGTGCAGTTTTAAAGTAGTTGTCATAGCTTTATCTGCATAGACATGTTGAAGTTACTTAACAGTAGCTGAAATAGCCTGGCTCTCTGTCATAGAATGATAAAGCAGGGAGTACAACCCAGATGACCTGAGTTGCTTTAGTGGCTTGGGTATGCATGAGCCATACTGGGAAAATAGGAGTGAGCAGCCACTGCAGGCTTGCCCTTTCTGGTAACAGGAAGATGAATCTGACTTATCACTTGGTTGATACTTTGAGGAAGTACTAGGTGTTCCACCTAGGGATCATGGGCCTGTTGAGCACATGCTGCCCTATGTAAGTGCACGGTCTTGGAAAAGTCAGCAAGCAGCATGTTGTGGAGCTCAGGAGAACTAGAAAAGGGAGGGCGAATGATCCAAAGGAGGAGGGCGGGCAACTCTTTTGGAGCTCAACACTAGCCTGCTCCCTCCCACCCTACTCTTGCCATAGGGAAAATGAGGGGGTTGATCGAATGGGGGTGTAGGATTCTTGTCTAACCTGGGGATGCCTAAACCTCACTCCAGATGGATAAATGTAGTAGAGTAAGCAGACAGATCCAGTAAAATAGCAAGCAGAAAAGTAGTTTAAATAAACAGTGCCTAGAGGGTTACCCTATGCTCTCTCACTCTGCACTATAACAAATGCTTCTCTGCTTAATCTGTGAACAGCCTTGCACCAATACAGAGGCTCTGGACATGTCTCTGAGTCTTAACTTATGAGTTGTCTAAAACCACTCACAAGCTGCCACTGGCATTTGCATTTAATTTGAGCATTGTCCAAGCCATGAAGGAATACACTGATGTATTTACATAAATACATTTAAAACACAGTAAAATAAATTCCAGTAACAAGTGCAATGGATACAAGCAGCAGGTCTGTTTAGAAGTGAGATGCCTGCTGCATTTACAGTTAATATGATCTATCTCTTAAGTTAAAATGTTGAAATGCAAAAGGTCTACCTTGTCAAGGCTGGGACAGTAGAGCAAATATAACTGTCATGAGCAGGACGTCCATTCAGGAGTGGTAATGGGAAGAGAAATTCAAAAGGTAGAAGAAAAGGTTAGAGCCAGATGTGAATTTCCTAGGTTACAGGTACCAATATTGCGTATTTAAAGTGATCCAATAGTCTGTACTTTAAGCAGTATTTGTTTAAATGATGGGGATGCATTCGTAGCAGTGATGGTGTTTACCAAAGGTATATACAGGTAGTCTGAGATGTTGAAGCATGAAAGTTATTGCTTTTTTACCGTCTAAACCTGTTCCCCCAAATTTCTTATTATTCTCTTTCCTGTTTTTTCAACTGGTTCTCTTCAGAAGTAAGAGAAGTGGAGCTCACTCTCCTTACTTTGTTTATATGTCATACAGTTCAGCGTTTGGATAAACTTTACATACAGTGGGCTTAGGATAGTGGAGCATATTTTTGAACATTCAAAACAGTCTCCATGGTGACCCTCGAAGTCTCACAAACCCAGTATGTCAGTATACTGGCTCCAACAGCAAATAATGAATGAAATTCTCTGTGTGGAATATCTAAGATTCCCTAGAGTTCCTTAGAGTTCAGGCACCTAATAAAAAACATTCTGTGAATATCCCACTTAGTAACAGGTGGTAGAAATGCTTGCTTTAAAAACTTTCTGAATAATAAATCCACTAATGAGAGTAAGGAAGGACAAGCTAGTTCAAGTCGAGAACCGCACCCACAGACTCAAAAAAACATGTTTATTTCATCATGGTTTAGTGTTTCCTACATTTTAACAGCACTTTGGGACTATTTACAGGTTTTTAAATAATGTAATTTCCCAGTCTGACCACATGGGGTCTGGCATCTTGAAGTAATTCCGATTGTTTAGTCTGCCTCTAGGTATCCCACAATGCAGTGCTTGTCTGTAAAATAAAATTACATCACACAGGCTTCTTTCTTCCTAAAGCTCCCGTGACTGCATTGATTTTACATGCATACACTGCTGTATTTCAGTCAGTTTTAAGTAACATTTCATGCTGTTCAGTGACTACTTAAAACACAAACATTGCAAATGCCACAGAACAGACTTTCAAAGTGCTTTTTACTGCTGTTTAGAATAGCTACAAGAAGGACCAACCTATTGCTTGTGCATCGAGAACTGTAACCGAAACTGAAATGCATTATGCTCAGACTGAGAAAGAGCTCTTGGCAATTGTGTTTGCAAGTTCGAAGTAACATGATTATGTTATGGTAGACCTATCCAGATCGAAACAGACCACTAACCTCTAGTCACTATCTTGAGAAAGCCTATGCATTCAGCTCCAGACAGACTGCAACATATGATACTGAGATTCCAAAAGTACAATTTCACTCTTGTCCACAAGAAAAGCAAACAACTTTATCTTGCTGATACATTTTCCAGATTGCCCAGAAACACCACAGTACAGCATGAGAATGAGAACCTTGATTTTGAAGTCATGGAAGTGGGAAATTTCTCATCCGCATGTCCTGATGAGCTGAGAGATCAAACAGCCACAGATCCAGTTTTACAGAGGCTCAACCGCTCTGTCAGTCAAGGATGGCTGTCAAAGCAGTTTAGTTTACCTCATGAAATGCAACCTTATTTTCCATACAAAGATGAGATTTTGTCTGATAAAGGTATCATTATGAAAGGTCTGAAAGTAATTGTTACAAAGTCCTTGCAACAAGAGTACATTGCTATCTTGCACTGTGGTTGCCTAGGAACCGACTCTACCAAAAATAGGATGAGAGGACTAGTATTTTGGCCTTCTGTGTCACAAGGGTTCCCATTCAGAAGCCTGAAACATCATAAGCCTGAAAATCAAAATCCTGAAACCAAAAGCCTGAAAATTCAGAATCCTGAAAACTCAAAATCCTGAAAGACCAAAATCCTGAAAGACCAAAATCCTGAAACTCAAAATCCTGAAAACACAAATAATGCTAATATGTCACTATAAAGACACTAATATCTACCAACTGACCCTGACCCTAACCCTAACCCTAAGGTCCGTCACTATCGCACACTCACCTGACCCGTGCCCTAAACCTAACTCACTTAAACCGCCCCTAACCCCAATATTTGTCACTATTGCATACATGCCTAACCTGCGCCCTAACCCTAACTCACTTAAACCGCCCCTAACCCTAACATAAAACCAACCGCACACTTACCTGACCCCAACGCATGACCTAACACCACAGGGCTAACAATAGCAAAGCCACAATGACATCAGTATGTCTATTTTGTGTTTTCAGGATTTTGGTCTTTCAGGATTTTGGTCTTTCAGGATTTTGGGCTTTCAGGATTTTGAGTTTTCAGGATTCTGAATTTTCAGGCTTTTGGTTTCAGGATTTTGATTTTCAGGCTTATGATGTTTCAGGCTTCTGAATGGGAACCATCACAAGATATTGAGGGAGTAGTTTCATCTTATTCAGTGTATAATAGTACTAAACCACATTAACAGAAGGGACCACTTCAGCTAAACCAGATTCCTTAACTACCTTGGTCAACAGTAGCCACTGACATTTTTGCGTGGAATGGTCAACATTATTTTTTGTTAGTAGACTCTTACTCTAATTGGTTCAGTATTGACCTACTTCTTAACCTAGCATCCAGTACTGTCATTACTAAGATGGTGTCTTTTCGCAGTCCACGGTAGTCCACACAAAGTTATTTCTGACAGTGGCATGCAGTTTACAAGCCAACAGTTAAAGAGATTTGCTGAAGAATGGGACTTACTCATGCCATGAGTAACCCTGAGAATCCACAGTCAAATGGTTTGGCAGAATGTGCAGTTCAAAGTGCAAAACACTTATCTGAGAAGTCAAAACAAAATAATAGTGATGTTTTCCTGAATCTCTTGAATCTCAGAAATATTCCTTGTGATTAAACATTTTGGTTAACCTGCCCAGAGACTTCTTTCAAGACAAACCAGAAACACATTACCAATCAGTAGTCAATTGTTGTCTCCATGTGTCAAGAACAGTAGGTCAGTGAAAAACAATCTGTTGAAGAACCAGCAAACCTCTGAACCCATTACAAGAAGTGGTAAGGATGTGAACGTCCAAAGGTTATGATCAGATTGGAGTCATGAAATGTATTTGCCCAGAGCCGAGATTGTACATTGTGGAATCACTAGGAGCAGAGTTTTGGAGGAATTGGAAACATGTGACACCGGTGTCTGAACTTGTACCACAGCACACAGCCTGTGAGAAACCCTCTTTATCTCAGAGTGAGTTGTTCTTGCCCAGTGTTCCAATTCCAAAGGAAGTTCCAGAGAATATTCCCATTTCTGTGAAGAATCCAGAAGTTCCTGATACGAGTTGTTCACCGAAGAACGCCCCTGTTGCTAAATTCAGTCTGGATTGTTATGTTACGAGATCCGTTCATATCTCCAGACCATGTAATAGATACACAGCAACTTGGATGTGAACATTTTTTGTTTCTAATGTCTATAATAATGCATGTCTAACTTTAATATTATTTTTTACTAAGGACAGTCTTTTTAAGAGGGAGAATGTAGATCAATGTATGTGTCTTTAAGAAGCTATCCAAGGGCTTGCACAAGTGTACGAATACTGAACACATGCGAGTCTGACTGCCAGTAAGCTGTTGAGATTTAAGCAGGTATGTATGTAAGGTCTGTCTGTTAACCAGTTTGTTTTTATTTTATGATGTTGCAATCCATCCTGATGTTTTTCTATGTATTAAAGCATCTAAACAAAATACCCCGCCTGCTTGTCATCTATGTTAGAGAGAATCAAGCAACAACTTGCTTTTTAAAAGAGGAGTTTCTAGGTTTCCAGTGGTTCCTTTGTATAACCATGTCTAAAAAATCTGTTTGGGTAGAATGAATAGTATATTTACATTTTAAAAAATCAGTTGTAGAATGTAGGTATTGTGCAAAATCTTTAAAAGATGTTAAACAACCTCTCCAAATCAGGAACAAATCATCCACAAAACATCTATAAAATAAAACATTTGTTGAAAAAGAATTCTTGATGTCCGAGAGAACATAATCAAGTTCCCATTTATACATAACCAAATTTGCGTAGCTATTAGCCATGAGAGCATGGATTTTTATTGTCTGTTTATATGATTGTATTGTTTCTTTAATATATCAATTTCTCATATGATCTTTTCACTAATTTGTATATAAATGTTGTCTTTAATTGTTTAGGCTTTTTTGCCTAAAGAAGCCTTTGAGATGAAAGTTTTTGTAACTAGCGTGATTGAATAAAGCTATTATTTTATCGAGTGCCATGGTGGTGCCGGTTATCTTTTAGTTTTACAATGCAACAAAGGTGCCAGTATCAGACTGTGCTTTGCTTTCTAGGCTTGTTAGTTGCTGTGATCGTCATAGTACTGTTTGTATGTCTGCGCATTTAAAAGCTGCAGAGGACAAGGAGGGGTCAATAGCTGGAGAGTTATTTTCTTACTCTATTTTTATGTTTAAATGTTATGTGTATATGTGCATGTGTGTGTGTATATGTGTGTGTGTGTGTATATATATATATATATATATATATATATATATATATATATATATAATTTTTGTCAATGTTTACATTTGTGCAGAAATTTCCACTTGTAGCAGTGTTTATTCAGCTTCTATCTTTGTCAAATTTTTGTTTTTAGTGTTTCTGGGGAAACCTTCAGTATTTCTCTCCGAAGTGCAATGTGTATGTGTACTGTTAGACACTAGAGGCCTGTCTTTACTATTGCTACTCTGCTTTATTTTCATCTTTTGACAGGAAGATATTGCAGAACTTGGATTTTTTCAGCATTTATGTATTGTTTAGTATATGTATGACTTCGTTCTTTGTGTTTTAACACTGGATCATAATTTTACCGCAAATTAAGTTATTTAAATGTACTTTAGGGATATTACTCCCCAAGAGAGAATGTAGTTTAAATTACTGTTAAACATTATTTTATAACAGTTTGATTAAAGTGTGTGTAGCTAAATTTGTGACACTGGTTTAACACATTGTTTACTTTTAGTGTTGGACTCTGTACTAGAAATTCTTTCACTTATGTCAGTTGTAAAAGAAGTCTAAGCAGATTTCAGACCTTTTTTGTATGTGAATAGAAAAATATATATCCTACTCACGCTGAAGATGTTTCAGGTCAAATGAAACGAAGGTAGTGTGAGCACATTTTAGCACAGTTTAGTTGTATGGAGACATACTTATTAGAAAATGTAATTGGATACTGTGACACATTATTCAGTACTGTCAGTTTATTATTCTGGCTGGTGTTTTCTCTCATGACTTCATGGATCCTAACTCTAGTACCCCTACCCATCAAATCCGCTTGCATCTAAATGCCTCACCCTATGGTTAGTGATGCTGTCAGGACCACTGCTTGACCTACAAACCACTTACCTTTTGCTTCATCTTCCTTGAATGAAGTTTTGTGGGCAACTATGCCTTGGGGGTGTTTAGATGTATCCTTTGGGGCTGTTCTGTTACCTGGTGCAGGTATGGGAGAACCAAACCCTTTAGGTGTTGTAGTCCAGGTAAGAGATTCCTTGCCAGATGAAATAATCTGTCTCCAGTTAACTTATCAAGTTGTATAGTTCACAAGAAAAAGAAACAGAAGCATCATCATGCAGGTAATAATCAGATCATATCTGTTTATAAGGTTGATGTTGTTTCCTTGGCCAAGAGTGATCTACAGACAGCTAATTCTGGTGATTGTGTTCCCATACATGACTCGAGTGCTAGTTTGGCCAGAGACTTTTCTGTTGGAATTTGATGACGACAGTTATGTCCTAGTTGGCTCTGAGTCGACTTACTCTGATTTTTTGGGAGGAACCTGAGCTTGTGTCCAAACCACGTGTTCACTTCTTGTTAGGTGATTGCTAGATTTAGTGATGTTTTGCTTGGGAACATTTAAGAACTACCCCAAAGCTAGGCAGGGTATATGACCTTATAGAGAATGAGATGCACAATTCTGTGACTGTCCTCCCTGTCTTACTAGTCTTGGAAGATGTTTATAAAGTTGCCTGCAAGACACCAGTATGTATTCCAGGAGTCCATAAAAAAGCACAGAAAAGATATGGGGTTTCCTCTAATATGACTGGTCTCTTTCCTCATTTGACTGTTGACCCAGCCACCTGCTCAGATAAAAAGTTCTTGGCTTCATCTAATCCAGTGGCACCTGTAAAAGAGGGGAAATGGTTAGATCTTCAGGATAAAAATATGTCTCTTTATGGTAATCTAGCCTTTAGAATTCTAAATTATCAAGGCTATATGTGGAAATTTATTTTACATTGTGTGTATAGTTTGGATGATTTTGCTGCATCCTTAACTGCAGAGCAAAAGATTTATATGAATGAAATTGTTTTTAATTTGATTTAGGTTTCAAAACATGCTTTGGGAAGTATGTTTGAATGTGCAGTTACAGTCTTGAGAATATTGTTTCTTCTGTTGTATTTAAACAATATGCTTGGTTACGTAGTCAGAACTTCTCTGATGATTCAAAAACTGAAATTTTGAATGCACATTTTTAGTTTAGAACTGGTGTTTAGGCCGTGTGTCAGTCAGATTCTCAAACAGTGGGATGATAGATGCAAATTAATGAATGAGGTTTCATGTACCCAAGTTCTCCCTAAACAAAGTTTCAAGGACCACACAAGCAAAAATCCCAGCCAAACAAAAGTCAAGGAGCCAAAATGAAATGGCAGGAGGATAATTCTTCAAAACCAAAGAAGGGTTTCTTTCCAAAAAAGAGTCAACCCTCCTGCAGCTGAGTCACAGAGCACTGCTATTCCCACTCCTGCTGTTCTTTCTCTTCCTCCTTCCCTGTAAGCTGTCTCTTAACTCAGCAGCCTGCCCACAAGTAGTCTTAGACAAATGGGATCTGAGAATAATTCCATGAGGATACAGTTGCAGTGGATAGAAAATCCAGCCCCCTTTCAGGAGAATTCCCACGCAACCTCCAACCCAGACAGAGCTGTTTCCTTAAGTGCTCCATCATATGGTAGAAGCAGGAGTTGTTGAACTAGTGCCTGTGATACACACAGGCAAATAATATTTTTAGTACCCAAAAGGGGAGCTCTCCTGGAGACCCATCTTAAATTTGTCTTTTCTAAACCTCTTTGTAAAACTTCTGAAATTCAGAATGCTCACCTTGCAATTATTCCTAGTATTGCATCTAGACCACTATTTAATAGTGACTTTAGATCTCATGGATGATTATCATCATATTCCTATTGCTTCCAGCTTCAGGAAATTGAGATTTGTTGTGTCTGGGATACATTTTTAGTTTTCTGCATTATCCTTTGAACTTTCTGCTCCACCTCATGGTATACAAAGTGTTGGGATCCAGGGGTTGCCTCCTTCAGAAACCTAGGCATCCACATTTTTACTTTTTTACATGAATTGCTGATTTGTGCAGATTCTGTATCCAGGTGCTTGGAGTCCTTAGACAAAGTTGCAACCCTCCTTTCCAACCCTGGGCTTTAAATCAAACCTTCAGAAGTCCTTTGTCACACCCTTTTATATGAATTGTGTTCCGGGTTGTTTGAGAGAGACAAAAAAAGAATGGCCGTCTTGCCAGAAGACAAAGTTCTGACTTATCAGGGCATTTTCTTGGATTTCTATCTTCTAGACATGGCCACAGCAAGAGTGTTCCTCAACATTCTAGGCCTCTTGGCATCAATGATCTGTATGATATCACTAGCCACACTAAACGTGAGAAAAATTCAGTGGTACTTGAATTGTTGGACACAGCACCCTCATCCCTTGGAAGAGGTTTTCTAGGTGGTGCCTCACTAATAACAGACGTCTCAAAAGGGTTTTGACCCTGGGGTATTGAAATAATTTATTTAACGTACTTAGAGACAGTTTGTCATATGCCTCTGTCAAAGTGCATCTTGCGGCCATCTCAGCTTGCCTGACCATGGATCCTCCTCTGTTGACTCATTTTGTGGTCAAACAATTTATGAAAAGAGTACTGTATATTGACCCCATCAAAAACAAATTCTTCCTTCCTGGGACCTCAACCCTGTTCTTGGAAGAACTGACCTTGCCTCTTTTTGAACCTGCCTCTTGGGCTGATATACGGTTAATTTCTTGGAAGACTGTTTTACTTATTGGTCTGACATCTACAAAGAGAGTCTCTGAGCTGCAAACTGTCATGGTGGGGCAACCCTATATTTTTCACAAGGACAGGATTGTATTACGCACTAATCCACCATTCATGCCTAAAACTGTTTCTGAATTTACCTTGAATCATACCATCAATCTCCCAGTAAACGATTCTGATCCAAAAAAGTAAGGGAGAAAAGATTCTAGTTACTTTGGTTGCTCACAGGCAGCTTAGGTCCTACCTTGACAGAAAAAGAAAGCCCTTTAAGAATGCTCAGCAACTGTTTGCCTCCTATACTGTGGTTAAGAATGGTCAACTTGTCTCTAAGCATACTATTGCATGATGGTTGTCCTCTGCAGTTGGTTTCTGTTACTTCAACCATGGTAAATCTGTTCCAGGCAGGTTTAAGGCTCCCTTGACTAAAGCTTTTTCCTCTTTGATGATATACTGGGAAGGGGAGGACTCTAAAAGTTTTCTAGAGACAGCAACCTGGTTCTCTATTCATACCTTCACAAAGCATTACAAACTAGGCTCCTTTTTATGGTCTAGAGCTGGCTTTGCTAAGACTGTTCTCCAGAGGCTTCTGGATCCTTATCCTTCCATCTCCTAGGTGTAGGGTAAGCTTTGGGAATCTTCCCAAAATGTCAGTGAGGCAATGGGAATGATGATCATAGTACATTTGGGCAAGTCCTAATTGTATATGTGTTTGCTTATTAGCTATTCACAATGTAAGTGCTAAATCTTCATTATTTTCTTTATTTTCTGAAAGGTGCTGTCTAGTGGCTAGGGAATAAAACTTTTAGGATTAGGGGATGGACAAGCTTGCGTATCCAGCACATTATGTCAAGGAGCACATCAGAGCAGGAATGCAGGGTCTTTCAAGTACTTTGCTGAAGTGTGATTAGCTGAGGCAATGAACCCAAATGAGGATCTTTCAGGGGGATCCTCTCATGGATCAACTGAAACAATTGGATCATACATTTTCTTTCATCAGTATTGCAGTTTTATGCAATCCTTATCTTCCACCGACTCTTGCATTGCTTAATAACCCTTTTTATCTACTCTCTGACACACCATTTAGTGTTTCTCCAGATTAATATGTATAATGACATGCTATTTAATGTTTCTCCAGATTAATATGCATTAATTCTTAAAGAGATAGTGTTTGAGTATTTACCTTACTCTGTTGTATCACAGAACTGTCCACCACTTTTAAATTTAGTTTAAAGCTGTTAACATAGAACTGTATCATTTTAATCATTTTTAGAATAAGACTATGCTTGGCTGAGGTGAAGTATATCTGTAACATAAAATTGCTGTCTTTTCCATTCATCTCCACCATACCCCATGATTCCAAATCCCATCTGTTTGTCCATTACATAAGCCTTTCTGAGTACTCTGTAGTCCTTTCCTTTCCTTTCCTTGTAGTACTTGATGAAGATGCTATTAGCACATCAAAGTAAAGCTCCATTCTGCTTTCCTGATATCTCTCAGCCAATTATCTAGCTTTGCTAGCCACCATTTTCCTTAGGAACTGTGAACTGATCAGAGAAATCTATATCACAAACCATATGGTTCTCAAAATAACTTGACTGACAAAGTTTCCCAATTTTTTTTGGGTGGGGGGGGCAGGCTACTCACAACCCTGTTTGAAGGAACTTTGTCTGTTGCACCCCTGAATTTATTATAGTTAATTTTTAAATTATTGCTTCTTGATGCAAGAGTAAACCACAACCACAGCGACTTATTTGGGGAAAGAATATTTTAACAAAATGTGTAGCTCAAATTCCTCTGTCACAGGTGCCACTAATTGATCTCTGGTCACGTAGTTAATAATCAGGGCTTCATCTCTCTCTCTCTCTCTCTCTCACACTAAACTGGCCTAAGATTATTGTTGTATTTACATTTTTTTTTTCTTTTTGTAATCCCTGATGTCCAGTATCATATTCTATTTTGTTTTTTAAAATATTTCCTAATGCTACTCCCTTTACAATCCATATAGTATTGGGTGATTTCCTCAGGTTGTTCTGTACTGCTTGTCTTTTCTTAATTTATAATTTTATTATTCTTTTTTTACTTTAAATTCACTTAATGATAAACTATTTTTCTTTACTAGTTTCTTTAATTCATCTTGTTTACAGATTCGTAATGTACTTTGCATGTATATTGACTGTAGATATTGCATGTATATTGACTGTAGACGTTCCTGACAAAAACAATCTGCTTGTGTTTTTATCAATTAATTTGTTTCTTTGCAGAGGAAAGGAAGGACGATAATGTCTTGAAAAAAGTGGGTGCTATGGTGATGAAGTGCCTTTCAAAGTACTGGATTTATGTCTGTGGAGGCATGTTCCTTGTGGTCAGTGTCACTGGGCGGCTGGTGGTGTATAAGATTATTTACATGCTTCTGTTTCTGCTGTGTCTTCTGCTTTATCAGGTAAGTGGCATGTGTGCAATAATGTGTACATGCACCCATGAATCAAGTGCAAACTTTGCATTCTCACACAGTTGCCTGTGAATACATAGTTTATGCACAGAGGATTGAATATGTCATATTTCCTTATTTATTTCATTAATTAATTAGGTAGGTAGGCAGGGAAAAAATTTCAACCATGTCCTGCACCAAAGGCATGTAAATGTGCAAAAATCTGCAAACTTAAGCTGCAGGATTTGAGACAAATTTGATATAAATTTAAGATTATTCATTTGGGTAGGGTGAGTTAAAGAAATAAAATTGCAGAAAGTAAGAAATGGATAAGACTGTACAGTTAGTTTGCATTTTGTGTTTGACGCAATTCATTGAAACATGCATAAGAATATTAATAGTTATAACAATGTGAACCAAAGTTTTTTTTAATGCCTTTATTAAGTTATCACTTAAGACATAGGCACATGTACATTAATAGAAAACAAACCGTACTAACATTTTTCGTTTACCTAGTGTACAGTACGTTTTCTTTCTTTATAACTTGTCATTCAGTCCAACATTACATAAATTCCTGCCTTCCCTTAAACCTTATTCCTTCTCCTGAACATCATTCTACACTCATTGTTCCCACAAATTGCATTTATTTCGATGTAATTTGCTCCTTCTGTTTTCTGAAGACCCTACTTCCAGTTCTTGTATCTCAGTTGCAATATTCAGTACTTCAAATACACTTGTTTTACAAGATTTTGATTTTGATTTCCATAGATTTTGAATTCCATTTTCTAGTAATTGTTTTTTTGGCAGCTATGTCTATGTCCATTTCTATTCTCAAAAAATCATTTCCTTAGTTATAGCCGTTTGCACCCCCAGTGTTTCTGACAGAATACTATGTAGGGATTTTTTTAAAATCTGTAATCTCATTACACTGTAAAAAATGTTCCTAGTTACCTCTTTCTTCCCCATCACACTTCTACGTTTGGTATCTATCTAAGGAAAACATTCTTTGAAGTCTGCATGAGGTATAAAAATACCTATGCAGAGACTTCCAAGCAAAACTCTTAAACATTCTGGACTTTGTTGTATCCTTGGGAGCTTATGTGTCTCTGTGTTCCAGAGTTAGGTATTCACTTAGGAGGTGTTTGCAGTAGCATTAACACTTGTTCAGCAAGTAGTTTTAATTTCCTGAAATACAATGTCATTGATTATGGTAATGAGTTGATATAGGGAGTCAAGACCAGTGGGTAAGGGAGTAATATATGTTAGTGCATGCTGTTAGAGAAGGAAGAAAGGTGAATGTTATGAATTTAAGGGGATGTGAAAGCAGTGCCTTATGGGTGAGTTGAGACATGTTCTAGGAGGCTGTTTTGAAAAGGTGCAGATTAGGTAGGTTACAAGTATGACCTGATAAGGAGTTCCAGACTGCAAGGCTCATCTCATGGAATGACATATTTCAGTACAGCTGAAGGTGAAAAGGAATATGTGGAGTGTAATTGTGTTATGTTTATTTGTGTAGAGGGAGAACTGTTTTTATGTTTAACTAGTCTGGAGGGCAGAAGGCAGAGCTCAGATGCTTGTAGAGGGTGGAGCAAGCTGTGTTGGTAACTGGAAGTGTATGGATGATAGATTTGTACAGTGTTGTATGTACTGACTGACCAGTTTTAATGAATGTGCGTATTTTTATTGTTGGTCTTTTGTAAAAAGGGGTGGTATGGGTGCTTTCAAGAAAGACAGGAGGCAAAGACTGAGGAGGGGTGTGCATGAACTTTGCAGTAGCATGTCTGATTCACATCTGAGGTGGCTGGAGAGAACTTTGGTATCTTATTTCAGCAGGTTTCCAAATTAAGGGGTGTGAATGTACTTAAGGTTGTTGTCAGAAGTGATGGTATTATTCTGGAGGCCTTAGAGAATAATAGAGAATACCTTTGAGTCTCTGTGGTGTGCCAAATAAGAGGGTTTTGGTTTAGTCAATTCTTAATATGAATTTACTTTGTTAAAACCATCTGATAGGTCAAGAAACTGTTCCTGTTGATTCTCTTGGGTATAAGTAACATGATGGTCTTCTTTGAGGAGTATGAGGTCATTTGCATAGAGTATCATTTTTAGAGAAGGAAGGTCAGCTGGGAGATAAAATGAAAAGAGAACGCAGCCAAGTATAGATTATTTGGTAATGCAGAAGAAGGGGATAGGTAAGGATAGTGTGTTGGCAAAACTGACAAGAGATGAGTTGGTTGGATGAATAGTGCTGGTACCATTTATAGGTATTAGGAAGGAAAATGAGCTTAAAGCCTTACAGTAAGATGAGGATGGCCATCAAGATCAAAGGCCTCTTTTACATCTATGAACACTGCAGTATTGAGGGTTCTTATCAGCAGACCTAAGACGCATGTTTTCAAATGCATCTTGGTAGAACTGACAAAACCGAAACTGCAAAATATCAAAGTGGCATGCAAGCGAATTCTTTCCCTGGGAAAGAATTTGCTTGGCCGCTTCAGTACTTTGCCGTTTTCGGAACTGTATTGCGATCTCGGAGTTGGTATATTTAAGTAGGGGGGTCGATTAATCACCGTTCGCTTACCTAAGCATTCTGTGGTCTAATATAGACCCACTATGCACTAGTTCCTTTAGACATTTTACTGTAAATTGTGTCAGTGACCATGTATAGTGCTTTGTTAGTACTAAATGAAGGTCTGAACCCATCCTTGCAGATATGATATTAAGATCGGAAGTATTTTGACTGGGTAGAGAATGCAGTTTTGAGCATCTGTTTGTATACTATCTTTGTTTTGGCAACGAGGAGAATCATTATGGGTATGTAGGTTTGATACCTTAACTACAAGTGTAAAGGTGACATTTCCCAACATGTATAATAACTCCAAACTGTAAGGAGAGGTTAAAGATTAATGTAAGAGGGTAGTGGAGTATGGTGCTGGGAGTTGTGTGCTTTGGTGAAAAACATAGTAGCAAACACCAAAGAACAGTACCAGAAGTGATTTCTTGAAAGTTGAGAGTAGGCTGTGAGAGGTACTCAGTCAGTATAGGTAGAAATTTTCGTAGGTGTAGTGGAAAGCTGAGAGGAATGAAATCTTGTGTGGTTGGCAGGGGTTATATAGGTTAAGTACTATTTTAGGATTGCAGCATTAATATGGGAAGGGAGGGAAGGAATGAATTTATTTTCACAAGGGATCCTTCTAATTTTTCACCAGAATTACTGTTTGCTGTTGTAGAATAGTGAATGGTGTGTTATAAGTTGTGAGACTTTGGCAGTTTTTATTTTTATTTTTATTCAGAACTTTTTTGAGGGCTTGATATTGCTTAAAGGAAGAATTAATATAAAAATGTCATAATTGTGCAAATTCAGAAACACAAGTGTAGAGAAGTGAGCCTCAGTAAAAGCGCACATGTTTACATGTGCATAAACCTTATGAGTCATATGTATACTCCAGACATGCTTGAAGTATAAATACGCAACACTAAATCTATCTGACATTATGTGACAGTAACAACCACTGTCACTGCAAGGAGTGCAGAGGTATAAATCCCTGACTGCAATCTGTGTGACCAGGGTTCAAATAGTGGACCTGGCACTGGAGGAGCTAGCTAAGGGGGTGAGAGGAATGAAGGACCAGAGCCAGCTCACCTCTCTTGGGGAGGGGATCTATGCCTTGGAGCAAATGCACAAGTTGTATTCCTGTTGACTTCTGGCCTTTGCGGAACTGAACCACAAATCAGTACTGATGTCCATTACACATCCCATCAAAGTTGGTTGATGGACGGGTGATGGGGAATAAAGTAAAAATCAGAACCACTCCTGATGGCACCTTAGTGATGACTCCTCTCAGTTGACTCTTGCCATGCCTGATGGATGCTGGGGGGAAAGAGTAGGCCAGTTGTCCAAAAGGGAGCTGATGACTGGCACATAGTGGGGGCAAACAGGCTCAAAAAACTTATTATGAGAAGTAGGGGGGAGAGTGCAATGGCATAACCACTTTTAAGGTGCTCTTTGGTGGCTGTCTTAAATTGTTTAGGATGTGTAAGGGTCCTGATTTCTATTTTTATTTTTATGCATGTCTTTACTGAATACATAAAACTAATAGGAGACTGTTTAACTGCAGAGGGTGAACAGTTCAAGGGCAGTATTAAGATTTTTTTTTTTTTTTTTTTTTTTTTTTTTTTTTTTTTATACAGAAGGTGGTGCATAAATAATGAAGCTTTCTTTAGGGGTGTGTGGGGAGAAACAATGACTGATTTCAATAATGCTAATGCTTGTCAGGCACAAGGTACTTCTTAGGAGAAGATGAGAAAATTATTCTTTAAGTAGGATCTGCAGTATATAACTGAAATATCAAAAGCATTAAAAAAAAAACCACTGTGGAATCCACTAAAGCAGCTCGTGAACTTAGGCTAGCCTCTGAAGCTAAAAATTATTATAAATCCGTCTGTAGCTAAACTTAGAAACAAAGAAAAATGCCATGCGTTGTTTAGAACTTGTTCATAATGGGGCCTTCTATTCTGACCCAACTAACGTTGGTAATGTACCTGCAAAACAAAATGAGTGCAGACTTAACCCTTGAGATTTCTATTAAAAGCACAGAAATTTCTGAACCGTAGGATCATAGGTTACTAGGCTAATGGTCCCAGGGCCCTTACAAGCCTAGCCATGTTCAACCCATGTTCCCAAGGGTGTCTTGTTCAAGTGGACACCAAAATCGGCACCTATTGCTCCTGTCCATTTGGGACATAGGTGGTACCCCTGGGGTGAATTTCCAATTACCCATCTTCTCATCCAAATTGCACATAAATAGGGCCAGTGAAGGGCTTTGTTTAACATGAATAGGAAGCTTGTTCCAAAAGTAGGGCAGCCTCTGTGAGATAAATCTCTCTCACTCCAGCATGTTGATCTCACATACCATGTTAAGATCCTTTGAGAGAGTGACCCGTGTGCCATTTGACTTGCAAATGTGCAGCATTTCCATTAAAACTGAGTCAGAGATTGCTCTGCATGCAAGACGCAGGTCGCCTCTGAGTAGTCAGTACGACAGAGTAAAGTGATGATTTCAGTCTTTCCGCTTAAGACAGATCTTGAAGACCTTGCATCTTCTTTGTAAGGAACCTTTGTGGCCTCTGAAATTGCTGCAGATGTTTGGAAAGGAACATACCAAATGGAGCATTGTACTATATTATTAGCCTGATGAGGGAAGAGTGCAGGGGGTTATAATATCTTTTTTTTGGAGGCAATGCCCTTACTTATGAGATGAGCAATATAAAATTCCCTTCTTACCACTGTGGAGACATGGTGATAGATGTTAAGGTTGCTGTCAACCTGTGTACGCAGATCTCTCACCACTGACTCTGTGCTTAGGGTATTACTGTTGATGTGGTAGTTTACAGGAGCATCATCCTTGCTGAAGGGGATGATGATGCATTTCTATGCATTAAGTTTAAGACCATGACTTTGAGACCAGTCATTAGTGTGTGTAAGACCTTCTTGCAGGATGTTGTCATTGCTAAGGGTTTCAATGATTCCCACTTTGTAGGTTATCAGCAAACTTTGTCAAGAACAGTCCTTTAGTTTTTGCCTGTAGTTTGGAGAAGTAGATTCCAAACAGTAGGGGGAGTCCCAGAACTGATCCCTGTGAACACCACTGGTTACAGGTGGAGTCCCCTGTTTTGACCATTTGAGTTGTATCAGTGAGCCAGTTTGCAACCCACCTGACAATATATTAGTTGATACCCAGCTGGGTGAGTTTATCAATGATGTCTGAGTGCGGGATTGTGTCAAAGGCCTTGGCTAAGTCTAGGTAGGCCCTATGCACAGATTTGCCCTTGTCTAGGGCTGTGGTGACTGTCTCGAAGAAGTCCAGCAAGTTTAACAGGGGTGATCTTCCCTTGACAAAGCCAAACTGGGTGGGGTCGAGCATTTGGAGATTTCCTTTATCTGTGTTAATAAGGTCCATGATGATTTGTTCCATGACCTTGCTGATAAGGCTGGTCAAGCTAATGGGTGTGTAGTTCCTAAGGTCTGTGGATACATCCCCTTTGAGCAAAGGTGTGACGGTATCTGTTTTCCATTCCACTGGGATGAAGCCAGTGCCTAGACTGTGATTGAAAAGCGTGCCCAATGGTGATTCTAATTCCTGTTTTAACCCACATAGAACGCAGCCCAGGATGTTTTGTGGTCCCATAGAGGCTGTGTTTTTGGCCTTGGAGAGGCATTTAAGACCTGCTCCTCAGAGATACTAGATGGGCGACAGGTGTTATGGATGCTTTGGGGTATATGTGGCAGGGACAGAGGAGTGCAGTTTCACTTAAACTGTCACCAGCAGGTTTGCTATATCCACAGGTTCTGTACATGTAGTACCATTAACTACGAGTTCAGCGCAAATCTGGGCCTTACCTTTGAGGTTATAGATGTAACTGAAGAACACCTTGTGGTTATCTTTAGTTAGGGAAGCTAATTTGGATTCGTAGTTAGCTTTGGAGAACTTCACTAGGAGTCTTATTTGCTTGTTTAAGTTGAGGAAGTAGTGTTTCCAGTTTTGAGACCGTTCCTTCCTACTCTTAGACAGCAGTTTATTTCTTCTGTTGTATAGCCTATTATTGGCAGTTGTCCACCAGACATGTTTGTTTTTCCTTGAAGATATTGCTTTGGTTCTATCAGGTACATCAGAGTCAGTACAATTGTACAGGTGCTTGTATAACGCATTGGTGTATAGCTCAGCATAGGTGTCTGTTCCATCAATGGAGGAGGGGCTATGAAGCTATTTATGCCATCACATAAGAGGTTGTAATTAGCCTTGGAGAAGTTTTTTAGTCTAGTTGTTTCTAAAGGGGGGTCTTGTGTTACAGTTCTAGCGAGACTGATTTGTGGACAGATCTCACCAGGGATGGTGCAGTGGTCCCCCATGTTGGTGAACACCAGGTCCATGATGTTTGAGCTCTTTGTGGGTGTGTCAGCCAGTTGGTCCAGGGCATTGGATTTATCCAAGTCCAGGAACCTTTGGGCAAGTGAATTAGAACACACATAATTTACCCAGTCTGTGGATGGGTAATTAGTCACCCAAAACCAGGGTGTTTGGTTGTGTCTTGATTGACTCAAGTAGATCCAAGTAGACTGAGTGGAAGTCCTGATTCATGGAAGGGGTCCTATAGCTGGCAGTGACCTGAAGAGGGGACTTACCTACAGTTAATTGCACCTGAAGTAATTTAAGGGAATTGTTCTGTTTAACAAATGTAGACATGTATTTATCTTTAATGAATATTGATACACACGTTTTAGTGTTGACCGTTTTGCTGTTAAGAACATCATAATAAACAACTGAAAGATTCTGAAAAGTAATGCAACCATCTCTTGGTTTGTGTGTGAGAACCCATATTTTTATTACATTAGAGTTGATGGCTTAAAAACTTAAGAAAGAAATGAACACTGAGGAACAGAAATGCTTTTATAAAAGGGGAGGCAAGTATATGCCTGTGTTTTGTGCTGTTGCAGGTTTATTGCTAATTGTCCATATTATTTTGATGAGAAAACAGGAATAAGGTGTATGGGGTTAAAGAAAATTTTAATAGTGGTGCTAAGAATGTTGCTTATGTAGTTGCATGCATCTCCTTGTAATATGTGCTTATTTATTTAGTTTATTAATCAGGTTGATGGAGCTTTTTCAGCCACTGCCAAGACCAGTGATTTAAAACAACATGGATAATATTAAAGGAAATATGCATATTGAATGACAGACATATATTGAGTGTCAACGAGGTATACAAGATATATGCAATAGTATACAAATACGCATTTATATCACGTTATCGAAAGATGAAAATAGTGAACGCTATTTCATCGAACCTAAAATATCTAAACCACATAATATCGAATATTCAGAACAGCGAATTTTTTCCTTGGAGAAAAAAATTGCTATTCTGAAATACATACACACAACACAAACACACCTAAAAAACATCAATACACACACATGCACTTGTAATCCTACAACTAACCCTACACTAAACTATACATACACTACTATCTGTCCACTTACCTTAACCCTAACTCTAAGGTCCGTCACTATCGCACACTCATCTAACCCGCGCCCTAACCCTAACTCACTTAACCTGCCCGTAACCCTAATTTACCTAACCCGCTCCCTAACCCTAACTCGCCTAACCCACCTGCTAACCCTAACTCACCTAACCCGTGCCTTAATCCTAACAACCACACAATCGCACACTTACCTGAACCCGACCCGTAAATTTCCACCACAGTGCTGAAAATAGTGAAGCCACAGAACCGGCCAACCAAATTCTTTCCCTAGGAACGAACTTGGTGTTCTGCAGCTTCGCTATTTTTAGCATTCACTCAAAACGAGTCAATATTAGAACATTCGAAATTTTAAAACTTAGATGTTCTGATATAGACCCTACAAATACTGAGGCATAGACAGGCTTAGTTAAAATGAGACCAATATGAAGGAAATATAGCTTCAAAATATAAATAATAAGAATCAGAAGTTGTTGAAAAAATTGGGAAAAGAGAATGAAAATGCAGTACACAAAGGAGTAGCAGTGGAGTGCATTTGTACCATTCCCAAGTATTCAACAAAGTCCAGAAGGTTTATGATTTTTACATTGCAGTGTACGCATAGGTATTTTAAACCCCAAACAAACTTTGGAGAATTGTTCAATTAGATAGTGAGTGCTAGAGCTGTGATGGGAAAGAGAGAGGTAACTGGGAATGTATTAGTTAGCATTTTTATTCAATTTCCTACTGACTACTGTCAGAAATTTTGGGAATGCAAATTATTGTAACTAAGGAAATAATTGTTTTGAGCTGGGGTATAGAATCTATATCTTACATTTAACTTTTATTTAACTTTTATCTACATCTTACATTTTACTTTGATTTCTCGCCAAGCTCATCCTATCACTAACTGCACCCACTGCTAAACATACTGCTATGAGCCAAGACCTAAGCCTATAAGGACTGGTCTTATATTGACCTATTGTATGCTGCTGTTACAGGATTGTACTTTGTATGCTGCTGTATTGGATTGTACTATGTCATATATAATGTATTGCTACGTTGCTCACTTAATGTATTGCTTTATAGTATATGTACAATGTGCTACAATATTACTTTCATTATATGTATAATGTGTTGCCATATAATTGTATTATTGTACTATGTAATAGTTGTGCTATGTCTGTAGGTTTTCTCCCCGGGCCTCCACTGAAAATGGGCTCACCCTGGCCCAGTGGAATATCCCGGTAAACAAATATAAATAAATAAACAGATAAATCTAAATTACCTAGACATAATAAGACCTTACTAAGTTCAGTGCTTTTGCCTGCCAAAAATTGTTAAAAAATGGAAATGAGCATCTAAATCAAATGTAACTGAAATGTGGAATATCGGAAAGGAGATGAAAAAACTGGAGATTGAATCTTTAGAAAATGAATGAACAAACTGCGTAGAAATGAGATTTGTGTGAGCAATGAATGCAGAATATGTTCAGAAGGAAGAGTGAAATTTATGGTAGGGCAGGAGATGAGTAATTTATGTAATACTGGAGTGAATGATAATCATTTTAAAAAAGAAAACATGTATACTGCATTAAAATAATGAAAAAAAAATGTTTGCAATAGTTTTCTATTAATGTATGTGTACCCATGTAATTGTTCAAAACGTGTGAATTTAATAAAGGTGTTTAAAAATACAAATCGTCATCGTGTCTTTCGGCTTTTCCCGGTTAGGGGTCATCACAGCGGAAACTCCGGTCCACTAATGATTGGCAGTAGATTTTTATGTGCCGAGTTGCCAGCTCTGACTCACAACCTTCAACGAAGGTACGCCCATTCACGCATGTCTCCATGCATAGATGCTTTAGCTAAAAATCGAACTGGAAATACAAATAGTATGTTTAAATGGGTTACCTTCATTTCATTGACAGCTCATTTCACTGACAACCAAATCAGCAAGACCCTCTTCTATAGGCTTTTCCCGGTTACGGGTTACCACAGTGGATCACCTGTCTGCTCATGATTGGCAGCGGAGTTTTACAGTGTTGAGTTGCCAGCCTGGCGCCCAACCTTCTACGGAAGGTGCACACATGCACGCACTCACGCCTAGGGACAATTATCCAATCCACAGCATGTTGGGAAGTGGGAGGAAATCGGAGCACCCGGAGGAAACCCACGCAACCACAGGGAGGACATGCAGACTCCACACAGAAGGCATCCCAGCTGAGGATCGAACCAGAGAACCTCTTGCTGTGAGGAGCCAACGCTAACCGCTACACCACTGTGGCCACCCAACCAAATCAGCAAGACCAATTCATTGAAAGTTCATTTCACTGAAAACTCATTTCAATGACAACTCATTTCACTGAAACCCATTTCATCGACAGTTATATATGGCCTGTTCCCCACTGTAGTGCGATCCTGGAGTTAGAATATATAATAAGGGGGTGTGTGGGGGCTGAAGCCCCCCACATACTTGGGTTGTATATTGCTTTCTGCAATACAGTTATTCATTGCACTTGTAACTATCCATTTGTATAGTTTAAAACGTTTATAATATGTGGGAGGGCTTTGCCCCTCATACCCCCCAATGGGGGGGCTTTGCCCCCACACACACACACCCTTACTATATATTCTAACTCCACCAGTTTAAATACAGTGGGAATAGATAAATACATTTTGGAAGCAACATTATAAAATATGCTGGCAATATGGGCAGGAAACTTTAGCTAAAGGTTCAAGACCACATGTTCCTTTTGGATTCCCTTATGGAAGTTCAAACGGACAAATAACATATATGTTTGCCTGAGCTGTAAAACCTAAAAAATCATATTATTTAACTTTAATGTAATTTTTAATTTACTCATTTGATAACCAACTGCATGAGCTGAGCAGTATCTGACACATTGTGTTTGCGGACTGTGTAGAATCGCCACTCAGCCAGTACATATTTGGGAGATAAGAGGAAACTTGAATTCTTGGAAGAAACCTGTTCTGAGATTGTGAGAACCTACAGTCTCCGGACAGAGTCACTGGAGGTCAAGACTGAAAATACGTACATACAACCAATTAGAACAGAATCTGCTGTTAAAAAGGGATAATTAGAAGGACATATAAAATAATGCATGATGACTATAGGAACCAATCAGAGGAGATTGGAAAGGATTGGGAAAGGAGATTGGATAAGCAAGTCACAAAGAAGTAATGGGAAGATATATGTATGACTCGCAAATATGCAACAAAGTCTAGAAGATTTAGGATCTTTGCTTGGAATTGTTTGCATAGGTATTTTTGTACCCTAAACAGACTCCAAAGAATTTTCCCCTGGTAGATTGCAAGTGTTGGAGATGTGATGGGGGAAGAAAGAGGTAGTTGCAAACATATTTTTGTTGGGAATATAATGAGTTGGTAGAGTTCAAAAATTCCCTGCAGACTACACTGTCAGAAATACTGGGTGAGCAAATTGGTGTAACTAAGGACATTATTTTTTTAGCTATGATACAGAATTGGGATTGCCTAATCATGGTAAAGCCTTGTTGAGTTTAATTATTTTAATTGTTTATCAAACAGGGGAAAGTTTGTAATGACAGTTAATACAGATGACTTTATTTGGAAGGGGAAAAGTATAAGAGTTAAGTGGGATAAGTTGATCCTCCTCATAAAACAATGTGCTTTGGGATTACCTGATTTTATTGACATTTTAGAATGAGACAGCTAAGTCTTTTATACATAGTACAAGCAGAATATTTTAAATCAAAGTGGAAAGAGATTATGATGAAATCGGGGGGGGGGGTGAGTTCAAGAAAAAGGAGAGAGTAAGATTTTGGATGCAGATCATTGGGGAGAATAACAACAACAATACAGAATATTATATTTATAAAGTTAAAGTCAACAAGGGAGTGGTGAAAGGAGATTTTGCAAATATGGATGACTGCAAGTTGGGTTACAGAAAATATGCAATAGAGGGCTAGAAGTAAATGGAGAAAACTGGCAAAGGAATCAAAGCATTGGGAGCAAATAACTGGAGAGGTGTAAAGGTAATAGATGAGACCAAGCAGAAGTTTGGACTTCAAGTTAGAGACAGCCTTCCCTACAAAAGATTGATTTAGGCAAAGACAAAGGGAAGGGGAATCCTATGTGAAAGACATGCTCTGGTAGAGTTTTCTTCTGAATCTAGAACAGGCACTGCTGTTAAATGGATAATTAGCAATGAATATACAGTGCTGCATGATAACTGTAGGAATCAATCAGAGGAGGTTAGAAAAGATTGAGAAGAGAGATTGGAAAAGCAGTTTACAAAGGTACAATTTAAGGACATATGTGTGGCTCTCAAGTATCCTTCAAGGTGAAGAAGGTTCAGGGTTTTTGCTTGGAAGTGTTTGTGTAGAAAATTTCTTCAGATAACATATCCTGGAGGTGTGATGAGAAAGAGAAGGGTAACTGGAATATGTTTTTGGGAGTGCAATTAATTGACAGCATTTAAAACTTCCCTACAGAGTACTCTGTTAGAAATGTTGGGGGGAGCAAATGGCTGTAACTAAATAAATTATTAGTTTGAACTGGGGCACAGGATATAAATTGTGTAGACACAGTAAGGACTTAAGTTTAATGCTATTGCTGCCAAAAAAAAAAAATAAAAAACAATTGCTACAAAATGGAAATCAACCTCTAAAATTAGAAATAATTGATGTATTGAATATCATAGTACAAAAAGAGAAAAGAACTGGAAATGAGATGTTTAGAAAAAGGAAGGAGCTAAATGCACAATAATGTTCAGGAGGAAGAGTGAGTTTTAAGGGAGGATGAAGGCAAGGTGGTTCATGCAGCCTACCTTGATCTGGCCAAGGCCTTTGATGCCATTCCCCACTCCGGAATCAAATAAAACTCACTAAGCTAGGCATCAGCCCCTGTATCACTAGGTGGGTTGCAAACTGGCTCACAGATAGCCCACAGTGTAAAAAGTTCCCACAGCTCTGGTGACTGACTCAAAAAAGTCGATCAAGTTGAGCAGGCATATGATCTACCCTTCACAAAACCAAACTGTGTAGGATCCAGAGTTTGGAGATTCCATATATCCTTGTTTATTAGGTCCATGATGATGCATTCTACAGCTTTGCATATCAGACTCGTCAGGCTAATGGGGCGATAATTCCCGGGGTCTGTAGTCGCTCCTCCTTTGTGGAGAGGGATGACTGTAGCAGTGCGCCATTCATTAGGGACAAAGCCTGAGGTGAGGCTGTGGATTGAACAGGGCACACAGGTGAGGTGCCAGTTCACTCTGTAGTTCATATAGAACACAGCCAGGGATATTGTCGGGTCCCATAGAAATTGTATTCTTGGCCTTGGACAGTGCTGTTGTAACCTGTACAGCAGTAATACTGGGTGCCTGGCAATCTACTGGTATTGTGATTCACCCTTTGGGGGGGGAGGGTAAAGGTAGCACTGAATCTGTCGTCCAGTATATTGGCAATGTCTGTTGGCGCAGTATCGGAGGTACCATTGTGCGGTAGCTCAGAGCAAATCTGGGTATTGCCATGGAGATTCTTTGCATAACTATAGAAGGCCTTGTGGTTCTCTCTACTATCTGCTGCAGTTCTGTTTTCATAGCTAGCTTTAGCGGATTTGATGAGGGATCGCATCCTTTTGTTGAGGCTGATAAGGGAGTTTTTCCAGTCTTGGGACTTCATCTTATTACGCATCAGTTTCCTCCTCCTATTTTAGAGTTTATGGCAGGGGACCACCAGATTGGCTTCCTTTTTTTTTGAGGAGAGCGTCTTGGTTCTATTGGGTATGGTGAGATCCATGCATTTGTGTACGTGTTCGTATAGTGCATTGGTGTATGATTCGGCGGCCATGCAACTGTTCTGCATTTGCATGGGTACCGTGAAGTTAGCCACCTCTGTTTGTAGAAGTCCAAAGTAAGCTTTGGAGAAGTTTTTTATGGTGGATACGTTTGTGGGTGGTGGTGGGAGGGATGTGAATTTCCAGGGTGATTAGTTTGTGGTCAGATCTAACCAGGGAGGAGTTGACTATTGGTGTAGAACAATTGTCACCCATGTTAGTAATGACCAGGTCAAGGATGTTGCTACCTCTAGTGGGGGTAAGAACAAGCTGGTCCAGGGCATTGGAATTGATGAATTCCAGAAAGCATTGGGTAAGATCAAATTTACAGTAGGGGCAGGCAACTACAAAGCCACCAACTATAACAAACACCACAGGAATAGGGTGGGTGGGTAGGAGAAAACGGTTTCAGAACAGCTCAGAAACAAAAAACAGTGCCAGCAAATATATAAAATAATTCAAGTAAGGCAAAAACTAAGACAATGCAGAACTCTGAAAAGTTAAAGTGCCAAGAATTATACTTATCAGCAATATATTTCCATATTGTTTGAGAGCACTCTCTCTCTCTCTCATATATATATATATATATATATATATATATATATATATATATATATATGTATGTATATATATATATATATATATATATATATATGTACACACACACAGTGTGTGTATGTGTATATATATATATATATATATATATATATATATATATATATATATATATATAAAAATATACAATCTATGGGTCTACTTCAGAAAGTCGAAGACTCATGTAATTGACTTACAAAACATGTAGACAAAATCAGCGAATCTCCGGATAACCGAAAGCTTACAATCACGAAACCTGGAGCTTCGTTGATTTGTTCTCAGTATTATATAAGTTGATCAAATGGGTCTTTGACCTTTTGAGCTAGGCATATATAGCTATCTATATATATCTATAGGTGTATGTATATATATATATATATATATATATATATATATATATATATATATATATAGATACATACACACACACACACAGTTTACCTTTGAATTGTCGTCCGACGTGCATAACACCGAAAGTGCGGCTGCAAAAAACAATACAGATTCACCATGTGTTTGAATGGCAAATAAGCAAATGCTTTTTTGCCTTTCAAACACATGGATCAAATATCAGAAGTGGCTTTCCAGCAAACTATTTTCGACATTTGATCCTTTGAAATTCTCCATATTTCAGTAATACAGGTCGCACAACAAGAAGATCGCACATACCATGTGCGACAAACAAATGTAAACCCAGACAGACACCTGAATGTGTGTGTATTTTTATATATATATATATATATATATATATATATATATGTATATGTGTGTGTGTGTGTGTGTATATATATATATATATATATATATATATATATATATATTTATTTATATACACACGCACACGTGTATATGTATGTATGTATATATATATAAATATATATGTGTGTATATATATATATATATATATATATATATATATATATATATATACACACACACACACACACACACACACACACACACACACACACATATATAGTAAACTCTGTTAACCAGAACTCAAGAAAGTCCGTTTGCACCAGGTTTCACATTCTTTCACACAGTCTCTTCAGCTGTCATGCATGCATTCACTCACTCTCGCTCCAATCTCTCACGTACACTGTCTTCAGCTTTCATACATCTCCTCGATATGTTCCTTTGTCACGGACTCACCAGTAAGTGTACAAACACCTCTACTTAAGAGCTTAACCATTGTGGATTATTTTTTGTTTTTGTTCCTCTTTGTATGTGCCATCAGCATTTGGATTACACCCTGTGTTGTTCGTTCATACAATAAACTGTGCCACAGTAGAGGTGTTTGTACACTTATTGGTGAGTCCGTGACAAAGGAATTCGTTGTCATCAGCGTGTTGGTATCTCTTTGATCTGTCACACACTGTCCCACTGAAAATCATTCTGTGTGCCATGGTTTCTAGCAGAAGTATGTTTAAAATATTATTCAAACAAAACACAACGCCTTCCTCGTACAGCATGCTCGGCCAAACCAAAACGAACAAAACACTAGAGGCCAGCATAGATAGTCCAAAACTTTATTGTAGTAATCTTCAAGGACATAAAAATATCCCAAAATAAATCCAAATCCAGACCGGTTTCGGCAAATGCCTTCTTCAGTGAAAAATACTCATGTCAATAAACACAAAACATACTGAATGTTTATATGATACACCAGCCAATGGCAATCAGTGGTATGGTCCATACCCCTATTTTTTAAATACAATATATTGTTGGAACAATATGTATAAATAACATATTCGTGGTAATTAAAACCACCTTAACATCCAATAAATATTGGTATATGTATATGGATGTTATTTAAAAATACTATCCATATAAATATAAGAAAATAATGTATTTAATGTTTGATAGTAGGTATGTGGTTGTGAACTACTGTTAGTTAACTGCATCAGAAATAAACTAATAAATTGCATATGCATAATACTAACATATAAAGCACTAGGACTGACCAAATAATAAAACATACTGGCTAACCAACAAAATATGTTAGTGTAAATAATACATTAAGGAGATATCCATATGAGCCAAGTTATACATAAATAAATGTGTATATAAACAATATACTTATCATAAATGGGCATTTAGACCAGGTGGAAACAAGGCTCCAAGATGGATAATCCAGTACTTTTCTTTATGGCTCAGTATGTTTTGCCATCCCTGTTGATTATTCCTATTACCAGTAATTCTATCAATAACAGTAAACATAAACTTTGCTGTGGGATAGTGTGTTGATAGAGCATTCGTAGGTTTCTTATTCCGAATATCACTCCGATGTTCCCCTATTCTTATTCTAAGTGATCGTGAAGTGAACTCCCCACAGCAAAGTTTATGTTTACTGTTATTGATAGAATTACTGGTAATAGGAATAATCAACAGGGATGGCATGTTATGTATAACTTGGCTTATATGGATATCTCTTTAATGTATTATTTATACTAACATATTTTGTTGGTTAGCCAGTATGTTTTATTATTTGGTCAGTCCTAGTGCTTTATATGTTAGTATTATGCATATGCAATTTATTAGTTTATTTCTGATGCAGTTAACTAACAGTAGTTCGCAACCACATACCTACTTACAAACATTAAATACATTATTTTCTTATATTTATATGGATAGTATTTTTAAATAACATCCATATACATATACCAATATTTATTGGATGTTAAAGTGGTTTTAATTACCACGAATATGTTGTTATTTATACATATTATTCCAACAATATATTGTATTTAAAAAATAGGGGTATGGACCATACCATTGATTGCCATTGGCTGGTGTATCATATAAATATTCAGTATGTTTTGTGTTTATTGACATGACTATTTTTTACTGAAGAAGGCATTTGCTGAAACCGGTCTGGATTTGGATTTATTTTGGGATATTTTTATGTCCTCGAAGATTACTACAATAAGTTTTGGACTATTTATGCTGGGCTCTAAAATATTATTCAAGCCAGGCTTTTAATTACTGTATTTCAATATTAAAATCAAATCAGTGCAGTCTTTATGGTTTACGACATGGTATGGAATAGTAAAGGGTACACTATTTGTCAGGTCTGTTTTTAATAATAACTTAAATACAGGCAAAATTAAACAGTTTTAAGCTAAACTACCAATGGGAAAGTTAACAATGAGCTTTCCAGCAGTAATTTCCAACTATGATAAGGCTCAGACTACGCACCTTTGCCACAAGGGTGCAAACAGGGCCCTCCTAATGTTAGATGGTTGGAATAGTGCTCAGGTGTAACAATACAGTCTATATTCAAAAGATATGAATCTAGTCTAAGCTGTGTGCTAGCTACTTAAAGCAAAAGAACAGCTTTTTTAAATTGAAGAAAAATGCATTAAAAATCAGGAAAAACGAGGCAGCAAAATGATAAAAATACAGTCAGCAAAGTGCAAAGGAAAGTTACAAGGTACTTATTGTTCTGATTTTATCAGTGGATGCTTTGGATTTCAGCAGAGTCTCTCCAGACCTCTGGCAAAAGTCGCCAAATGTTGAGCAGCTGCAGTTAGCTGTCCTGCAGTGTTACTGCCCTGTGCACAAACTGGCAGCTCTTCAAGCAGCTGTTAACATTGGGAGACTACAGAGAGTGTTTACTAAAGATGATTTTAAACTGGATAGGTTTGCTTATATACAAGGCACAAGGAACCACATTTATGAGGCTTTTATATCAGCAAAGGTATATTTGTGTGTGTGTGTGTGTGTGTGTGTGTGTGTGCAAATGCAAAATATGTATGTTATATTCAAAGGGCTTATCTCTATCAGAGTCCATTTCTACTTCCCCTTCAAATACTCACTGGTGGATGACATCAGTGCAACAGCAACATGGTCTAGAATGCAAAGCTTTGTCAAGGATTACAAACTGGATCTTATTTTCAGATCCAAAGCAGCTTTTGGTTCCACAGAAGTATTCTGCAATTATGCCACCCTGCAGTCATGGTAGCTTTGGAATCTGTTTTCTAATTGTTGAGACTGATGGAGGAGACAACACAGCACAGGAAAGTTGTGCGTTTCCCATAATGTTATCCCCCTCAATCCTTCTCAACAACATTCCTGCCATCCCCTCTCAGTTATCATGGCCTTATCTTTTGTTCCTCTTGAATCATGATGGACCTAGTCTGAATCCTCCTGCTGTCGAATTATCCCTGGGTTTCCTTCTTCCACAGGAATTTCTGTCTTCTATTAGGGACAAACTTGATCTGAGGAAAAGTGCTAGTACTTAATGTTATGGGAAGAGGTCAAATGCTCAAGTTCTGGATAAGCTCAGAAAATGTTGCCAGGTCGGATCTGCAGCAAGGGGGTTAACTGAATAGTTGGAGAAGGCAGAGAGGGACAACAAGGACCAAGCATATTATGGAAGGTAGATTAGTTTTGTTTTACATAGATTGATAGGAAAGAAAACAAGCCATAATACCAGTTACTGTTCTTATGAAGGATACATGTATGTTTCCTTTTTAATTATTTATCCACTCGTACATTACATAAATTGTTCAATTCCTGCTGTCCCTTAAATTTCACTCCTCCTATTCAACTTTATTCTGCATGCATTGTTCCCAAAAATTCCATTTATTTCTATGCAGTTAGCTGCTTCCTTTGCTAAGTATCCCACCTCCAGTTCTTTTATCTCCTTCAGAATATTCAGTACTTAAATCACAGGTGGTTTAGATTTTGATTTCTATTTTCTATTTTTTTTTTTGTTTTGGCAGCCAGTAGCTCACTCTTAGTAAAGGCTTGCTATGTTTTGACAATTCAGATCCTGTGTCACAGCTCAGAATAATCATTTCCTTAGTTGCAACCATTTGCTCCCCAAAAAATTCTGACAAAGTCCTCTGTAGAGAGTTT
>NC_056741.1:1344304896-1344413130 GCF_019279795.1 Protopterus annectens | reverse complement strand
CCTGATTTTTTTTCCCCCTATTTGCCCTATTTGGAAAATTAAAAAATTCAGGGCAGCCATCCTGGCATTTTGTTTGCCCCTCAGTCTCTGACCGGTAGTGTGGTGGAAAAATCTAAAAAGGGATTCATGTGCTATTAGCCCATCCTGAATAAGTTCATCATTGGGTGCTATGTTATGGTCTACTGCCATGCACTGGTTATTCTCCTGAGGCAATCTGTGTTACCACATTCCTGTGAAGGAGGTGGTTTTGGATAGGCTTTGTTGTCAGCATATTCAAGCCTGTCCCTCTCCCTCATTTTGTTGATTTGAGCATCTACGGAATGGTAAATATGTGCATGTTGCACTTATAGTTCATGTCTTCTGCTACTGCTCTGTCAAAGAGAACTGATGTCACTTATAAGTCCATCAATTGTTCTAGTGTTATATTTCACCAGGAGCAACTGTGCTCATCAAACAGCTGCAATAAGTTATCGTGTAAGGGGGAGTTTACCACTACACCAGTTAGGTCGGTTACTCTTGATGGTTTCTAAAAGGTAGGCATTCAAGTTGTGGTTTACAAATTTTCAATAACTTGTATTCAAGCTCGTCAAGGCTTTCATGTATTGTATAAAGACATTCCAGGTGCAGTATTTTTTTTTGTAACCATTCATAAAATCAAGGAATAGCTTAGTTAGCTGGGTCACAACTATTCAAAGAGTCACAATTTTTGCTGGCAGAACTCACATTCCACACTGGACCTTTACATAGTTATTTCCACATGACATAGGGCTAACATGGAATACGGAGTTCAGTAAAATCATACAAGAACTATCTCAAGACAGAGTTGACCTATACACTCAAATTTTGGATATGCAGTCTTGCATAACAATTTTATAGTGTTAGAGAATCAGTTTTTTTCCTGCAACATAAAGGTGTAGCCATGGGCTCAGCCTGTGGGTCCCTTTATGCCAACATGGCGATGGTAGAATGGGAGTAACAACCCCTCAAAACACACGTTTTTAGCAGTGACTTCTATATAAGGTACCTGGATGACATACTTACTGTTTGGAAGGATGGCATGGATAAGATTTAGGAGTTCATAGAATTCATTTATCAGACCACTGATTTACTACAATTCATGTATGAAGGAGAAGACAATATCTGGATGTAAATTTAATGAAGGATATGACAAAAAAAAAT
Source organism: Protopterus annectens (assembly GCF_019279795.1). NCBI lineage: Eukaryota > Metazoa > Chordata > Ceratodontiformes > Protopteridae > Protopterus > Protopterus annectens. The sequence continues at coordinate 1,344,411,951 of NC_056741.1, read as the reverse complement.
GTAACTGCCAAGATCTTTTGAAAACCCACCTACTCAAATTCTTTCCTTCATTACTCCAGCTCCCACCAAACAAACAAAAAGCTGTCTTTAAGGGCCAGTTTCTTAGAGCGGCATGTATGGTTACACTTTGATGACTTTGAAGAATGTGAGACAGTTAAAAATACGTTCTTGAGGAGGCGTTACCCAGAGACCTTTATTAAACTTTATGAATGAGGTGTTTTGTAAGAGGAAGTCTAATTTTTACCATCCTATTTTGTTGGACTGTAGAGGAGAGAAACGGTATACAACAGTTTTCTGACAATAAGGACGCTGGGGCAACTGGTAATGAAATTCAGTACATCTGTAGTTTCACTACCACTTTTTCACTGGACTCTGAATTCATTAGGTGTGTGTTGAATAAAAACTGGGCTTTAGTATAGGACACAGTTAAGGAAGAGCTTTCCTAAAGGGCCGTTGGTTATTTATAGGAAGGGCATTAATATGAAAAATAATGACTGGATCATCATTTAAAACAAAAACACAAGGATGGTATGAAAATATGTTTAAATGTGGTTCATGCAAGTTTTGTAAAGGCAGCTTGTGTGTGGCTCAAGTTGCAATAAAAAATGAAACGTGGTATATTAATGGTAGACAACTGTCTAAAGGAGATGTTTATGTGGCTTTATGTCAGAAAAGTACAGTTGTGTACACTTGCCATAAATGTAGATGTTAGAGTGTATTCACTGTTGCAGTCATTACATTTGGGTTATCCGCTTGCAGGGTAGCCCTCAGTTGGCCTGATTAACAAAGTCTTGGGTCCTGCATCAGTTGCTGTCCCATCTTCCATGAAGTCAGGTCATCAGGGGTATAAAACATGTAGCAGACACCATTACATCAATTTTTCTTGCCCCAGATGTCAGGTGCCCCCCTAATGGGAAGCAATTAAATATAAAAGTACAATGATACACCTCCATCAATAAAGCAAATACACCAAAAAGGCTTTTAAGCATAGTAAAGGAAAGTAGAGGTATAGCCAAAAGAAGTTAGGGGGCTAGAGGGAGGGTCAACCGTGAATACACTCTTATGCTAAGTGTATACAACTGTACTATGTTCTTAGTGTTTCACTGTTGCAGTAATTACATTTGGGTAGATTCCCAAAGCTATGGTTGGGAGAAGGAATTTAGATAGCATTAGGACCAGCTATAAGGCCCTGCAAGACTGCAGTGGCAAAGCCAGCTCTGGATTTAGAGAAAATTGGCATATGATAATGCTTGGTGAAAGTATGTACAGAACTCCAGGTAGCAGCTTCTAGGATGCCCCTGGTAGGGACGCCTCTGAGAAAGGCTGTAGAAGTAGATGCAGCCCTGGTGGAGTGAGGTCTGATCCCCTGGGGGATAGGTTTTCCATGGTGCTTATAGCAGAAATGAATGCAATGGCCTATCCATTTAGAAATGGTTTGCTTTGAAATAGCCTTCTCCTCTGCCCCTGCAGCGAATACCACCAGCAGTTGTTCAGATTTCCTTTTAGGTTTAGTCCTGTCCAAGTAGAATCCAAGTTGTCTGTGCACATCTAAGGAGTGCAGTATCCGTTCCTCCTTTGTTGTGTGTATTGGAAAAGAAGGTTGGCAAATTAATGGACTGATTAAGAGCCACACTGGATACCACCTTGGGCATGAAGGATGGAATGGTTCTGAGGGACACCCTGTCCGCATGAAAGATGATGAAAGGCTCCACTGCCATAAGGGCCTGTAATTCAGATACCCTTCTAGCTGAAGTGATTGCTAAAAGGAAAGCAGTTTTCCAAGAAAGAAATTTTAAGTCTGCAGTAGCAGCTGGCTCGAAAGGAGCTAAAGTGAGTTTCTCCAAAACAAAGTTAAGGTCCCAGGCTGGGGTTGGAGCTCTCCTGGGTGGTCTCAAATTTTTAGCCCCTCTGAGGAACTGCTTAAGCAGTGATGACAGAAGAGGGGAGGTTCTGTGTTATAATGAGCTGAAATGGCTGAGGCGTGGATTTTAATGGAGGAAAAAGAGACAGGCCCCTGTGTAGCATCTCAGTTAAGCATTGTAAAATCTGAGGTAAATTGGGCGCTGCTGTGCTCATCCCTTGAGATTGGTTCCAGGCACAGAATCTTTTCCATTTTTTAGCATAAGGTTTTCTAGTACTAGGCCTCCTTGCTTCTAAAATGATATCCATCACAGGTTTACTGAGGGATGGTAAAGGAGAGATTATGTAATTAGTCAGGCTGCAAGGCTCAGCGTTAGAAGCTGAGGGTGCAGAATCTGATTCTCCTGCTGAGACAACAGGGAAGGAGTCTGAGGCAGGTGCCACGGAGATAACCATGACACTGCGCAGGAGGGGGTACACCAGTGCTGGCGCAGCCAGTCTGGAGCGATTAAAATCATCCTTGGTTTGTCCCGTTTGATTTTTAGTAGTACTTTGGAGTGCAGAGACAGGGAGGGGTCCAGGCTTGTTTGTGGGGACCCCTTGTGCAAAATTTGTCCAAGTGGTAGTTCTGGGGAGAGGCATAAAGGTCTATATCTGGGCTCCCCCATTTGCTTGTCAACATGTTGAAAATCCTTGGTTCCAGCTTCCACTCATGTGGGTCCATGAGGTTTCTGCTTAGTCCGTCCGCCAGTGCATTTAATTTTCCTGGCAGGAATTGAGCTTGTAGGTTCACTTGGTAGCTCAAGGCTGTGTTCCACAATGCCATGGCTAGTCTGCAGAGGGGTTAAGAAGGTGTACCCCCCTGTTTATGTACCACATAACAGTTGTGTTGTTTGTCTTTACCATTAGTTGTCCTGGAAGAATGTGGTCCTTGAAGGCTGTCAGAGCATTCTGTACAGCTAACATTTCTTTTTGATTGATATGCAGGTGCATTTTACTTGGGTACCATTTGCCCTGAATGCACTTTGCTGCCGGGTGAGCCCCCCATACATAGTTTGATGCATCTGTTAGGGTTTGGGCAGCAGGGGGGGTGGTGTGAAAGGTAGTCCCTTGTTTTGGTGGCAGGCCTCTGCCCACCAAAGGAACTCTAGGTGTAGGCAAGGTACGACAGGAATCATTGCTTCTAGATCCTGAGAATGTTGACACCATAGGCTTTTTAGATACCAATGTAGTTTCCTCATATGCAAGAATGCAGAAGGCCATGAACCCCAAGACTTGCAGTATTTGTCTTGCAGATATAGCAGGGTTTTTGTGGCCACTTGTTTGAAGTAGGTTGTCAAATGAATTTGTTTCTCTGGCGTAAGGCAAGCCATGTGAGAAGTTGTATTCAAGCTTGCTCCCAGGAATATAATTTGTTGACAGGGTACCAGGTGTGATTTCTTTTCGTTTATGGTGTACCCCAGACAAGTTAGAACCCTTTGAACAAAGGCCAGATGATTCAAAAGTACGACTTGGCTTTCTGCCTGAATTAGACAATAGTCTAGGTATGGATATATTTGAATATTTCTTTGCCTGCAAAATGAAAACTGGAGCCAGGCACTTTGTGAATACCCTGGGCACAGTAGATAAGCCAAAGGGCAGTGCAGATAACTGATGGTGCGTGTAACCTGCTTTGAAACGTAGGTATCTTCTGCAAAATTCTCCGATTGGGATGGGCAGGTATGCTTCTTTTAAATCTAGTGTTGCCAACCAGGCATCTTTGCCTAGCATAGGAAGTAATTGGTGAAGAGTCAGCATATTGACTTTTGGAATCTCCAAAAAGGTGTTTAGAGTAGACAGGTCCAGGATAGGGCACCATGAATGGTCTTTTCTGGGTACCAGGAAAAGTCTCGAGTAGAAACCTTGTCCCTTTTCCTCTTCTGGTACCAGTTGAATAGCCCCCATGCTTTAGAGAGAAAGTACTTGTTTTTGGGCCTCCGCCCACTGATTTGGGTGAAGGCCCGGCCACCCGCTTTGTGTTGGCAACGTGTGGAAGTTAAATCTGTAACCCTGGGACACTATTTAAAACCCATTTGTCCTGGGTAATGAGTTCCCAATTCTTTGCATGAAGAGCAATCCCCCCCCCCCCCAAAGGGGCACTCAGTTGATAAGTGCTTGGAAATTTTAAAAGGAAGACATTGAGACAGTTTACCATAGGGGGGGGGGTCTTATTACTCCCAGATTTGGAAGTGGAGACCCCCCCCCCACTGCTTAGTCCCATGTGTCCCCTGGGACTGAAACCTGGCATTTTTGCTGTGTCTGGGTTTGGCTTGGGAAGACCTAGAAGGGGCTGGGAAGGACCAATTCCTAGAGAGCCAGTGCCTGCTAAATCTAGGAGGCTGAACTTGTAATTAATCTTTAACAGTTTGCATAGATTTAGCTTCATCTTCCATCTTTTTAAAAACTTCCTCAGCTTTGTTGCCAAACAGACAGTCTTGATTTAAGGGAGCATCCAACAATTTAGCTTTAACTTGATCAGGCAAAGATTGCTCCTTAAGCCAAGCATGCCTTTTGAGCACAGACCCAGTAACAGCAGCCCTGCAAGAGGCCTCTAATGATTCAAAACCACATTGCAAAGTATGTTTTCCAACTTGTTCAGCAGAATGCATAAAATCCTGTAATTCTCTATTTTCCACACAGTCAGGAATCAACATCATTTTCTGTTTAAGCAGTCCAATAACATGTTGCTGATACTTTAGCATACGCAACTGGCAGTTTAAAGCCGTAATGGCCAAGGCTGCAGAAGTGTAAACCCTTCTTACCCCCATCTATCCAGCGCCCTGGAGTCTATACCAGAAGGGGTAGGATTTTTAGCAGTAGAAGTCTTAATACCCTTGGGCCCCTGTGAAATAGTCTCTGGATCTGCAATAGGACTTTTAAAAAGGAACTTGTGGGTCTCACGGACCCTGTAGTGATCTGTCAGGTTTTCTGGGAGCAGGAGGCAAGGAATCAGGGGCCAAACTAGATTCCGAAAAAGCATCATCAAGGTCTAGTACAGGAGGAACAGCTAAAGGCCTATGCTGAGGAAGGAGAAGGAAATCCCCAAGCCTCTTTTTTGAAATCAGAAAAATCATGGCTTTCCCAGGGGAAATGCTCCCTTAGAGTGTGTAAGGTTCCCCCAAAAGAAAGAGCCTCAGGAGGGGAAGCAGAGGGAATGCAGTCCTCTGCATCAGAATCTTCATAAATAGATAAAGGCAAATCCAGATCATCAAAAGAATCAGAACAAACAGGATCCCGATCAGAAGATTCATAATCAACTTCAGTCCTAGGCCTCTTAGAAGGGGGGGGGGGGCGGGGGTTGGCTACCCCTGATTAGATCTTCAGCCATTCTTATCATTTGTTTTTTAGGCATAGAGGCCTAAGCATGTGGTCTGGGCGGCATTTTTTTGGGCATGGTTCGAGATTTAGGCCCAAGTAAAGAAGGAGGCGTCGGTTTAATATGCAAGTCCGTAGGCCTGAATACACCCTCAGAAGCCGGTGCCTGCACAGCGGCTCCAGACCCATCCAAGGTAGAGACATCCGCGGGTTCCATAGCTGAAGCATCTCGCGGCATACCGGACTCTGAATGGGTCTCAGTAGAGGCCTGCGAATCAGATATCAGGGGCTGCGAAAGCACCTCACGGAGTACTGACAAACTGGCGACTGGCTAAGAAGCGTCTTCGGCAGTTTTGGACTTCGGCGGCCTGTCTCAGTCTTTATCTTTGCGTTTTTTTCGGAATTATGGTAGTTGGATGGCTAACAGATGAGATTTCTGGATAATTAAACCAAGAACTGAAATATTTAGAGGCGAAAATATACAGACGACGGATAGTGCACTGATTAAATAAAGCACAAAACCGACAGCAAGGTACGTCGTGGTCAGGGCCTAGGCAAGGAATACAGTACGACTGAAATTCTTTATGAAGTATTTGCTTGCCACAAGTAATACAATTATTAACTTTTACTGACATCGGTAAGGAGCAAGAAAAAGACTCCCCAACGGGGTACTTGGCTTTAGTTGAAGACTTCGGTTCTGAAACTCAAACAAAAATTTCAGGAGTCTGCTGACGGGTACTTGCAAATCGCTTCTGCTTCGGGCACTGCACAGCAAGAAAGACTGATGTAATGGCATCGGCTGCATGTTTTATACCCATGACCTAACATCATGTAAGGGACAGCAACCAACGCAGGACCCAAGACTGTTAATCAGGCCGACTGATGGCTACCCTGCAAGAAGATAACCCAAATGTAATGACTGCAACAGTGAAACACGAAGAACATCTGTTCAGCATTCTACATAGCAAAGACTGTACACATGTTGATAGACTTCACAAACATTTGTACGCAATCAAAAAAAAAAAGAATGCCTGGGGCACAGTTTCACATTTGTGGTGTTAGATCAGCTTGACATGAACTCTGGGGGGGGGGGACAATGGAGGTTGGTTTTAGAGAGAAAAAGAGTTATGGCAATTATGTCTTAATGCACGTAACCCCCCCCCCCCAAGACTTCATGGAACTATCAATTAAATTACTGAAATCAAGAGCTTTCCAATGTTAAATGTGCAATTGCTTACTTTAAAAACTTGTGTGTGCAACATTCTCGAAATGTTTTCATGGTTTGGTATTGCTATAAAAATGTATGCATTTTAACAATTTTTTCCCTTTCATAATACTAATGCCTTTATGCCACTTTAGCTACACTGCTGCTTTAAATTTTCTGGCGCAAATGTGTCATTATTTTAAAAGTTTTTTTAAATAGCAATGTATCGCTTCCTTTCCGTCACCTGAAGTCGAACAGTTACAGACGAAAGTGCTTATGTACATATTCTAAATAAATGTGGCTTGGTTTGCAATGATCAGAGCATTTGTGCTTTTTAATCTAATTCTGGGCAACAATCCACAATTTCTTTGTCCTCGATAGTCTCCTCTATCGTCTTCATGGCTCTTTTTTGGCCTATTATTTTTTTGTGATTTTTGTAGACTACTACTTTCTGCAACAGGGGGCATCCTCCTCCTGGGCCTGGCCTAGCCCCATTGTAGGAATATTTCTGTCTCTTGAGGATTCTACAGAGACATTTTCCAGTCCTGGCACCAGTGCACCTACCAGGATTGGGAAGCTTTTATCCTGGGTCTTGTGCATCCAGCTATTTTTTTAGCCTACTAATGTCCACGATATACAGACTAGATTTTATATAGCACATCAGTGTAGTCTTGTTGAGATTTTGTGAAAGACATGGTCCACCTCATGAAGGTACTCACCAAGACTTGAGGAATTTAATTCCAGCAATAATATTCTCCTTTGTTTGCTGATTCATCACCTCTCCATTAGGACCCTCTGTGGGAGTAAGGTTATAGTTGACCATTACTACACCAGCACGCTTGTTTTTCTTGTCATGCCTGAGTAGGTTATATCCTGGGGGGGGGGGGGGTCTCATTACCCTTCATTTATTTTTTTAATCCAGGTTTCGGTAGCTATGACTACACAGTACAAGTGGCAAGGTAGGCATGTACATTAGGTTCCTATTTAACAAAGGGAGTTTGGGTTCTGTTTTTTTTGCAGAGAAGTATTACGCGACTAGTTTATTTTTGGGGTTGGAAGTGATGTTTTTATGAACAGTGGAACATGGGTTGGGGTGAATATCAGTGCTCATTTTTTAACTGATTTTACAGAGAGAAGTGCGTCTCCAGTTAAATTTTGGTCTTACTTTGTATCGGATCATAAAATTGATACTTGATTTTAAAGGCTGGGTAGATGTTGATATTCTTTGTTTTATACTGGTTGAAGTCTTGTGTATTTCAAAGAAATGGACTTAACTGGTGACGAAGACTAGTAGTGTTAGTAGGAATAGTAGAATAATTTGAGTTAGGGGCATCTTATTTAACTTTTGGTTTCATCTTTGTTATAAACTACGATCAGAAAAATGTTAGGAGGGTACTGGTTTGCTTGTAGAGATGTAATATGGTATTTACAGGCAGCAAGGAGGAGGACACTTTCAGTCTTCAGTGGTAAACGGGTGTGGGTGTCACTATTCAGAGTAATTCTATTGATTATTTTGGGGGGAGGAAACCGATCCTACTTGTTTTGTGGCATAGGTGGGTGGTGCTGGGGAAGTATAAACATTGAGTAAGAGGGGATGGATGGAAATTGGGCGACAGGGTACAGGAGCAGAGTGTCAGCGAGGGTGAACGTAGTAGGTTGAAAACTTGGCAGAGACAAAAAAAAAAAAAAAAAATCAAAACAAAAAAAAATTTGTGACTGAAATTAAAAACATTTGCTGAGAGAGATGAGTAAAAAGGAACAATGTGGTTTAAAAGGCCTCTGCGCCAGTAGATGCAACTCTTGATTTTGTTGCTCTAGGAAAGGCTGCCAAAATTGCATGCAGAGATACTTTGAGAGAAAAAAAAAAAAATAATAAACACTTCTAGCTTAGACTGTCAGTTGACTGCACTGAATCAATGGTGACCGTTCAAATACTGGGTCAGAGCTGCAAAGTGGTTTAATAACAGTCTCATGCAAGAAATAAAAAGGAAGGGAGATTAAGGGCAGCTTCCTTGAAGGCATGGAGAACCAAGACAGACAGGAAGATATAAAATAATGGAAGCAGCAAGTCTAGAAGTGAAGAAAATATAAGAGAAATAAATAGAGTAAAAGTAAATATCAGTGTCTGTTAGGAAGTAGAGGGTAAAAGCTGACCAGCAGGATGGCATTGGAGGGGGGTTTATGGACTTTAAGGCTATTGCTTACTAACTAGGACATGAAGTACTCTTGACTAGTCACCGTGCAGGCTAAAATACATTCAGAAAATACTGGTTACCCAACACTTAAAGCACTTGGGCAGAGGTGGCACAAAGTTTGTCCAAAACAAATTAGTGGACTGACCACCTTTTGGATGAGCCTGCTGTTAAGCAGTATACTCAACCAGGACTTAACGTAGCAAATAAGTTCTCACTAAGTTAACATTTAATTACTGGAAAGTCCGACTTGGTAAGAGCCCATTTTCAGCAAAGGCCTTGGGAGAAAAGCTCCAATGTACTACAAAATATATTTTAATAATTTTATAGTTTTTAAAATACACAAAAAAGTAGACGCAATATGAAAACATTGGTTAATAATAAATGCAAGTTATAAGAGGAGTGAAACAAGTTACAAGACAGTGCTTTAATAGAGAAACTTTAACCAGTTTACAGAGAAATTAAAGTTAAATTCATATTGCGATTCCTGTTTGTATTAAAGTGAGAACAATGGCACATTTAGAGAGAAAGCAATGCTGGAAGGAAATGAGTGAAGGGAGAATAAGGAGGTGTAGGGTATTTGTCCAAGTTAAGGGATACAGTTTATCCTGGTGCTGACAAGAACTGAGCCAGCATTTAGCTAGACAGTCTTTCAGAATGGTTTTGAAGGATGGGAGGGTATAGACCTGATGGACAAAAGATAAGGAGTTCCAGGCCTTAGCAACATGGTACGAGTACAGATAATGCCCATTAAATATGATGGGTTTGTGGACAGACAATTTTTAGTCACTGGATTATAATGACCAAATGAGGAACATAGTTGTGTACAATGTTATTTAGTGCTGGAGACACAGATGGATTCTGGACAATAATTTTATAGGTAGCAAGCAGATGCGTATGTTAGTTGATGGTGTAGTTATAACCAATTTAAGTTTTTTGGTGCTATACAGTTGTGTATTATGAAAGTTATTTGTTGCAAATTTAGCAACTTTGTTATAGCATTGTTCAAGATTTGATTTTTGTGATGTCTGAAGGTTAGTACGGATGGGAGCATCATAATGAAGTGTGGGGAGATTTGTAGCTTTAGTTATGTCATGAGGAATTTTTGGCTGTATAAAGCATCTCAAGTTTTTGAGGAGTTTTTCTTATGCAACTTTGCATATGCAGGTCAAATGCAAGATCAACACTCGCTTCCAAAATACTACAAGATGGTTACTCAAGCAAGAACAATGTACAACTTTTGCTTCAGAAAATTATAGCAGTAATACTTGTTAAGTACCATTGTGACCTGTTAGGAAAACTAAACTGGGAAAAAATGTTTTTCTGAAAGAAAAATGCATGAAAAAAAGTGAACTAGCTGTATTAGATCTGTGACACAGTCAGAGAGAGTTCAAATAGTTTAAGAGAAAAAAATAAGAAGCTACAATGCAGTTGCCTTTTCAGTGTTACATGCGAAAGAAAATAGTAAATTGGTACACAAGTTAATCTAAACCCTGCTTCACACCACAGTTGAAATGTTCAGTGCAGCTCAAGGATGCTAGGTTAGGTCATATGATGATGCCATATCTGGACACCATCTTACTGAAACTCCACCATCCCCTTGAATATTGCATATGCTAATGTTCAGTATGCAAGTACATGAAAGCTTGCATGCAAAGGTTATAGGAGTTATAGCAATCTGCCTTTTGGAAGACAACCTTGGAGCCAGACCTCAAGCTGTATTACAGCACCTGTAGTGTCTCTGAAAATTCAATTGTGGGCCTTAAAACCCTACAACCAAAAGGGCATGGCGCATCTTTTAACCAGAAGCAGACAGTTTTTATAGTTCAGGTGTTAGATTTACTTCTGAATATATTTACCAGCTAGTTTTATTTTCCGTGCAAGTTTGGTATTACTTGGAAAATAAAAATGTAGTTATTTCAAGCAAATAATTTTACTGCTTAACCTCAAATGCATGTGGCTACTGGCTTACTTATTGTTCCTCTCTCTCTCACATTCCTTAGTTGCTCTTTGCTGTGCCCAAAAACACAACACTTCAGAAAACCCTCAAAAAATAACCCTATTTATACAATCTCCATAAATGACAGATGATGGTTGTTGAAAAAGCTGTTTGCCTATCATTGGAAAGGCTAAATTGCCGATGACAACTTACAAACTGGTAAGTCTCAGCCTATGTTACCCTGTTTACTAATAAGCTCTCCATATTTTCACTGTATTAGCCCAGCTGGCATTTCAAAGGAATGGATCAAGCACATTAGACAGAGGTTTCTTTTTATTACAATGGAAACAGCCTTTTGGCAGTTTACCCAAGGATTTTGAAATTTTTACCACTGTATTGTCAATTATCTGATGTCTGCCCATTGAAGAGCGACTGCTTAGACCCAGCTGCTACCACTCAAATAATTGAAAGCTGTCTTATAATGGTTAACACCAATTTGTGTTCTTGGTTTGCAACTACAATTTGGTTGGCAATAGTGTACCTAAGGGAAGGGGACATTTGTACTACGGAGACATCAGTAACCCCTTTTGGGCATCACTGTGTATGTATGTACATGCGTACAAAATAAACTTGGTCAATTTTCAAACGGTTTGGCAAGATGGCCTAATGATCAGTCTGCAATGGGTGAAATTCTGGGCAGCCTGTGGCTAACTAATCTGTAGCTGTATAGTGTAAAGCTTATCTGAGCGTGGCATGTATAGTACATTACCCAAAGTAGCAGAGCACAGATACCATACATCCTTAAGGCCAGTTGTCCTTACTGTTATCCCATACAGCAGATTCTACTGCAAAAATACTGATGGCAGTGACCCAGCAATTAAAGCCCATAGCACCCCCCCCCCCATCTACAACAACCCTCTGCACCACTAAAGTAGCAAATGGTACAAAAGCAAATCATGAAGAGATGCTAAAATGTTACAAAATGATAAAGTACATCTTTTGCAAAGGGATGCACCCACATCTAAAGCAAAAGACCAAATCATCAATTAGCATACGAGCATGACTTGTCAGTCGTACCTTAGCTCAAAAGGACTGATGCTTAAACACCTGGCTCTTGGTTTACCTTTAAAATTGTAAACCGTTTCAATGCTTGAATGTCTCATTACTTCTGAAAACCTTCAAACTAAATTTGCCTCAAAGGAGAGAAAGAACAAAAACACACAACAAAAGGGGATAAGAGATTACACTTCACTACCCATGGTTCCTAACTACTTGGTAATAACCTGGGTGTGGGTGGAGTTGCAAGTCTGGCTGAAGTGTTGCAGATTTTAAGGTACAAAAGAATGTCAAAAAACACAAAAATGCAACTTACCCAATGTGTTGCGCTTGTGACAACTTTGAAGGCCTTCTTTATTGGGGGACAATAACCCAGCATTGGGCTACATCATTTAGGAAGTAAAACTGAGGCTTTGCCAAAGTGTAACGTCAGTAAGGGAACCACATTATGCTAAAATTCACCTTCTTCGGTTTTCCATTATGGATGGAACTCTGGAACAAGTAAAGGAAACAAAGAATCCTGTACTCTTCATCCTAGTCCGTGAAATTGTCTCTCTTCTAATGTGGTGGCTCTGATTCACTTACTCGTGTATTAGCAGTAATCAGGACTTTGTTGCAAGGCATGTACAATTTAATCCATTTGCATCAATGCGTGGCCCTGAAACAAATCATAGGTAGTGACTATTTGTTACTGGAGCCAGTGGGAAAGATTAGCCAACCAACCTCCACTGCTAAGTTCTGGACCACTATGCAAGAAACGGAGCCAACATAGTTTATATCACCTATCATTCCACTGTTTGTTCACTCCCTGCCCCCCCCCCACAAGGTGCCTGCCAACCATCAGCTCCCACCCGGTGTCCAATGAAGCCCATTTATTCCTCCTTCACCAGGTGGGGGTGGGGGTTTAAGAATGAGAGAGAGGTTGTCATTTATTCATGTATTCAGAAAAAAAACAAAAAAAAAAAAAAAAGTGTGAAATAGTGAGGCGAGATGACAATTCTGAGACAGTGCTACCAGAGAAAAAGCACTGTATGCATCACATGCAAATGGCTACAAACATACCAGTGAAAGCCACAGTGTACACAAATGTCACATATGGCCGAGTGATTTAGAAACAATAAAATCAGTATAATCAGTCAACGTAATCTGAATGCCAGTATGTATAGGTGTATCGGAGCTTCAGTCATGTTAGAATGCTAGAGAAGAGTCAACAGCAAAGCAGCATGCATTAATGGTTGCCTTCTGAGTCAGTCTCCAGTGTTGTGCTTTGTCTCCCTCCCATCTCAAGTGGGTCTACCAACAGCTAACAATCACCTCCACAAACAGAACACTATTAGCAGTTACAGTGTGGACAGATGCACCATACCAGAGTTAGCAAACATAAGACACCCTCACATGGGAACAAGGGAAATGCCTATTGCAGTGGACCCAAAGGTTCATCTATCATTGACCATTCTTGCTGCAGGACTTCAACTTTCAACAGGGGACAGTTTTTTTGACATGATGGTGCAACAAGTGGAGCAGCATTTTCCACAGACTACACAGAACAGAACCATCACCACGTTGACAATTTACAACACAGCACACTTCCTGAAGGCCTGTGGGCCAGCGACCGCACCCAAAAGGGCCCACATGCTCCACAGAGCATTTGGTATATCTACTAGAAGGGTAAACATTCCAGTCATTGTAGGACGCAGTATTTTAGACAATACAAGTACCATATTGCCACATTTTAACACAAATGTAACTTATACCACCATTTTGTGCAGGCTGACATGCCACAGTCATCCAATCTGTAGATACACACACTGCCACAGACTCCTGGATATACTGTTCCCCTGGATGTAGGCAGTAGGCCACACACAATGGTGTCCACTGTTGCATGTTGCTGGAGATTAAACTTTGGCAGTGACAATATATAACACTCTGACCATGGTGGAAATGATGCTCTGTGCCCGAGACGGTGAGTTGCTACACATCATTTTAAGCGTTCAGAGTTATACTGGAGTCCTGCAGTAAGATTTAAGTGGGCTACACAACACTACAAATCAAAGTACTGCGAAAGCAGTTACACAGTGTAGGAATGCTTTAGTACCATTCAGCAGGAGTTGAATAAGAAGTTGAAGTCAGAGGAGGAACCGGCTGCAGCAGTACACCATGTGAGGCAGGAGCACTATATATAGGCAGTGGCAAAATGAGGAGATTTATGCTCTGACTTTTGACCATGACATGGACACGCAATAAAACTGATGCATAAATTGAACTGCATAACTAGGGTGTATTGTACTACCCGATCACGCTGCTCATCATCAGTGAGGTGAGGCACAGCGACAAGGGCAGCAATGCCAATACAGATGCAAGGGTTATGGGAAGGTGGAGGTGGTAGCCTAATGTACACAGCTAGAAGGCTTGGTAAAGGGGAAGTAAAGGATCACATCCTTCAGTGTCAGAGCAAAAGGTTCATGCTGTGAGCACGAAGTGCCGAATTTGGCCTCACAGTATCAAGACTAGAGGACTCTTGTTCACTGAAAGATGCAACACTTCAGGAAGTAGATGGTCAGTGCCTATGGCTAGACACTGCACTCAGTATGCCTACAGGGGTGGAATGGCATGGAACTGTGGAATACAAAGTGGATGGCACCTGTGTTACCAGTGTGGTGATTTTTCCAGTGGAGCTGGAAGAGCACTTTCCATGCCCAAAGGCAGCCATGGACAGAAGGTAAAGTAATGCTATCTGTGGGACAGTGTGCCCCCACCTGCACACACCTGCCTTGTGACAACCACAAATCCACAGTAGGTACTGCCATCACAGATGTACTAGAGGCTGCCAAGTGGTCCACTGCTGCCCTCAGCAGGCACATATACTACGTCACTCCACATGCGTTACCAAGATATCCAGCAGCCACTGTAATGGCTGCACTTCCTCAGGCAGGCCACACGCCCACCAATGTTATCATTCATATAGTTCTGTCAGCAATGCTATCAGCATGTCATCTGTGGCAGATGATGGCATTAAACACAACGACCTGATGTACTGGAATCCCCCACCACTGGAATTTCTCCTTGATGTACACAAACAGATATGTATACATGCTCGTGTGACTAACCCATTCACAACTAGTGGGCCACTGTACTACATGAATGGCCTATGCTGGTACTAACCTATTACAAACCCCTACAGACATCCAGGAAGTTGCCACCAGCCCAGCTACCACATCAAAGCCACAACTAGGTATGAGGGTTCATTCGCCTGGCCTGTACAGGGATTATTAGGAATTCCTTGACATCCGTCAAACATCTTTGAGTAGGGTGGACCAGTCTCTGGCAATATTCTGTGCTTATATCTTGGGTTTGCAATACACCCATAGTACTGTCGTGTTATGGCCACCCACAGCACTGATGTCCTGCACCATTTTCTAACAGAGATGGTACCAAAAGGCCTCAACTGCATTACTCTTCTCAAGGGTATGTATGGCATGTGTGCATAGGGGCCTGTAGCAATACTTTTGTCTCCAGTGCAGTAAACTTTTTCGGCCCTTGCTATTCTCTGTCCCATTACAAGAGATGTATACCTGTGGATTACACATGTGGCTTAATGTATGTCAATCGCTGATTTCTCAGAACAGTCTCCTTTTCCCCATTTGGTGGTCAAGGATCTGTATGCCAACACTACCACCACTCAAACCCTGGGCTATAACAGACAGCAGCACTGGTACATTACCACTGCCTGCCATATGTCAGCACATACTATGACCTACATAGCAAGTTTTGCAGTAAACATGCATACCTACACAGCAAAATAGTAACTTCTCTTCTCTGTTACTACTCAGGATGAGCCCCTTTCCACTGACTAAATTTGCCCTGCCCTGGTTCTCTGGCAGGCTGAGCACCTGCTTAAGCAGCAGAAATGTATCCTGTTCCTACCCAGGGTCTCTATTATCTGCCAGACTGAGTTCCCTCCACAAGAGGGCCGTTAATCTCTGAAGCCTTGGGCTAAGTTACCTACACATTCCTCTGCTCAGTGCCTGTTCCTGTCATTTCCCTGCACCCTTGTGTGCTCTCTCCAACCCATTACCAGTTGTCCTGCCAGTCGTCAGTATGCCTATATGGCAGTGAAGCAGGCCTTCTAGTTCAACAATTTTGCTTCTGAGGTGCTTTAGTGCTTTCCTCTCTGAATCACTGCAATAATGTAATGCATCAGCTTCCGACAGTGCTACCAATGCTCATCTCTGCCCATTTCTGGGCTGGGTGGTCATGTGCACAGAGCACACAAGCAGACGCACTAAAACTACTTGCACTACCTCTCTGTACTATTAATTTCCATCTCACAGCATTGCTGCCCAACGGTGTGCTCCATGAGGTGTCCAGTAATGCAGCAGGCTACCATCTACTCCTCATCCCGGCCTTGCAGAATGGATTGCCTCTACAGGCACTAGCTGCAGCAGAGCTCCTGCCTGGTGCACCTAGGAGATGAAAACATTTCCACCATTTGCTGCACAAGGACTAAAGGTGTGCCTGTTGGGGATTGATTCCCTAACATATTACACTGATGCTGGACACCAACCTGCCAGGGTGCTGACCAATACCAATAGCATCACCCACTCTTGTGAACTGTGTCTGCACAGGTACAGGGACTTGGAGGTGCCATCCCTACCTGCTCAACCGGTGGGGCAGCAGTCAGGGAGAGAGATTCAACTCATTGTAAGCACTGCTAATTGGTGGCTTAGCACTATATGTTCTGAAGAGCACCTACTGCTGCCAGGGATAGTTTGTACTGATCACAGTCTGTTTTATGTTTTACAGTAGCAGAAGACTGTTTTACTTAATTCTGTGGTTTGCTTAAGGAGATCCGACAGGATCACAAGGTGGCAGTAAGTGTAATATACAAATCACTTCTCCGTTTGAAAAAAGTACTACTACTAATCCGGGTTTCTCTCCCTAAAAGGGTTAACTACGATACCGAATGAGATGCCTTGGTGGCCACCTGGGTCTGCATCAACCAATGCACAAAATGCTGCGTTACCAGGAGTCAACAGGCCTGACAGAAATGTCCACCCTCTGGAAGGAGACCTGGAGGGTTCACTGGTGGCCTCCATGACCACCTCTCAAAGAGGGTGAATCTCCTACTCCAAGGATGGTCCAGAGGGGTCACCTGGAGGAATATATAGCACCTGGTCCAAGACCTTGGAGCATCTCCTTGTAAGATTAAGACAATCACGCTGCCGTTCGCTCCACCTAACAAGCACCAGAAGCAGCACTCACCCACAATTTTAGCTGTGGAAGTGAAGGACATCTGGGTGGGTTACCTTCTGGGATGGTCTGGCAGACCCTCTGCATCTCTACCTATTCCCCACCACTGTGCCCCTCATGTGTCAACCCCCATATCCTGTTTGTCAAATTCTTCCCATCACCAGAGGTCCTTACTCTGTTTCGCTGCTGTCACCCCCACCTCATATCCGTACCTGTCAGTCTCTGTCTGTGTTGTATGCTTGCCTGCTCCAATTACCCTGCCCCCCCCCTCCATGCTCTTCTTCCTATAAACTTCTTGCTACCATTTAGTCTTGGACACAGATTTCTTACTAACTGAAGACTAGTGGCTAAAGTAGCATTAGTATAAGAAAATTCCAACATTTTGTTTTGCCACAAATGCTTATAAATTCCTAGTTTACTAAGCTGAAATTATTATGGTGAAGAAAGGAAACATTTAGCACAATATTCAGAATTTTGGAGAGAAGACACAATGCAAATGATCGTACACTGGATGGAATCCAACAACCAATGCTTGGTAATTTTCTTTCGGGGCATCACTAAAAGAAACAATTCACACAGAATTAACTTTAAAAGGGGGGGGGGTTTGCACTTGGCACTGTCAAAACTGAAGCCTAAGAGGCAACAACTTGGAATAAGATGTCAGGCAAAGCTGAGCTTTCTGGTGGACCTCTGAGCCCTGTCAAAACTGAAGCCTAAGAGGCAACAACTTGGAATAAGATTTCAGGCAAAGCTGAGCTTTCTGGTGGACCTCTGAGCCCTTTCTCCCTGTCCACTATGACAGGTAGTCATACTATTTTCTCCTTCCTTGGACTGCTAAAACAGCTTAAATTAGATCTGAGAATGCAACCACCAACCTCCCCCCCAGTCCGATATCCTTCTGTAATAACCCTCCTGAACAGTGAATACCTGAGGTGGTGGTGGGCTGGGCAGGGGTTATGTGCACACGTCTGCTTTCTTTCCTTAAAGGACTACACTGGTCACCTCCTTCAATATTTTAAAAAAACTACACCCAAGCACAGATTACATTTAATCTTATTTCTCTCACTTTCCTTGACAAGACACATTACTCCTCTGGTGAGACGGTCTTGAATTACCAAATCTCTTCAGTCCCCAGAATGACTCGCCCTTCACTTCCTGCTCAAGGTAATTCCATCAATTGCAATCTTTTCATCTACAATTTTAGAATCCAGACTTTCAGTGCCCTTGACTGGGGGCCTCCCCTACGTTGCTGCACCCAATCCTTTACCAGCTCATCTGCATTCCTCCCACAAGTGCTCACCTCTGCATTTCTCTCCTCTCCATTCTCACTTTCAGTCCCTCACCTAGTGTCCTCATAGCGAGTACCACTTCATCCCCTCAGTCCATGACCTGTCTGCAGACCCTCCAAACCTACATTTTTCATGACCTTCACTCCTCTCTTCAACAGAGTACACCATTCATTACCTTCTTCCTCCTCTGCATTCTTAATAGGAAGCTTTATATATGCTCCTCACCAAAACATGCCTTTAAAGTAGCAGACAAATAATTCACACACCCAGTTCTACTCAGACAGCAAACTCCCACTTATTTCTGCCTTCGAAGCTACCATACAGACTTTGTATATGTATACATATATATATTATATACACGCACACATCTACATATTAAATTTTGTACATATTTGTGTACAGATTTTTAATACTTTAATTGGAAGAGTGTTTGCAGAATGCTGGTAGTAGATAGGATTTATAATTGGTTGACATGAGGGAATGTGTAATCAGCTGACTTAACTTGTGTCTGAATTGTTATTTAAACTGCACTGGTTAAAAGGTTTTTTTATCTGATTAAAGTTCTTAATAGTAAGCCAGCCACTGGGGATGCACAAGCCAGTGCATTTCTTCATGCCGGTCCCAAGCCCAGATAAATGGGGAGGGCTGGGTCAGGAACGGCACCCGGTGTAAACCAAAAGACATAACAGGACAATACAGATTACCATAACGGATCGGTTGAGGCCCGGGTTACCAAAGACCACCACCAGTACTGTTAGCCAACAGGGTGCTGGCAGAAATTGGGCTACTGTTGGCTGAAGGAGAAGAGGAGGGGGAAGGCATGCCCATAGGCAGGAAGAGAGGAGGAAGGTTAGGGCTGTGGTAATGAGGCTAGGAACTTTGAATGTTGGCAGTATGACTAGTATAGTGAGAGAACTAGCTGATATGATGGAGAGAAGGAAGAATGATGTAGTGTGTGCGCAAGAGACCAGATGGAAGGGGAGCAAGGCCAGATGCATCGGAGGTGGATTCAAATTGTTCTATCATAGTGTGGATGGAAGGAGAAATGGGGTAGGGGTTATCATGAAAGAACAGTATGTCGAGTGTTTTGGAGGTGAAAAGTGTCGGATAGAGGGATGTTTGTGAAGCTGGAAATTGATGGTGCAATGATGAATTTTGTTAGTGCATATGCTCCACAAGTTGGGTGTGCGATGGATGAGAAAGAAAAAATTTTGGAGTGACTTGGATGAAGTGGTATGAGTGTACCCAAGGGACAGAGACTGGTGATTGGAGCGGATTTCAATGGGCATGTTGCTGAAGGGTACAAAGGGGGATGAGGAAGTGATTAGTAGGTATGGTGTTAAGGAGAGGAATGCAGAAGGTCGGATGGTAGTGGATTTTGTGAAAAGGCTGGACATGGCTGTGGTGAATACGTATTTTAGGAAGAGGGAGGAGCACAGGGTAACATACAAGAATGGAGTAAGATGTACACAGGTGGATTATATCCTATGCAAGAGGGCCAGTCTGAAGGAGATTGGAGACCGTAAAGTGGTGACAGGGGAAAGTGTAGTTAGGCAGCATAGAATCGTGGTCTGTAGGATGACGTTGGTAATCAAGACAAGGAGGAAGCATGTGAAAGCAGTGCAAAGGATCAATGGTGGAAGTTGAAAAAGGGTAATTGTGAGGTGGAGTTCAGGGAAGAACCGAGACAGGCACTGGGTGGCAGAGAAGAGTTATCGTATAGCTGGGTAACTACAGCAGAGCTGGTGAGGGAGACTGCTAGAAAGGTGCTTGGTGTGACATCTGGACAGAGGAAGGAGGACAAGGAGACCTGGTGGTGGAATGAGAAAGTACAGGAAAGTATAGAGGAAGAGGCTGGTGAAGAAGTGGGATTGTCAAAGATATGAAGACAAGACAGAAGTATAAGGAGATGAGTTAAATGGCAAAGAGAGATGTGACAAAGTCTAAGGATAAGGCATATGGACAGTTGTATGAGAGGTTGGACACTAAGGAGGGAGAAAAGGACGTGTACCGATTGGCTAGAGAGAGGGACCAAGCTGGGAAAGATTTGCAGCAGGTAAGGGTGATAAAGGATAATGAGGGAAATGTACTCACAAGCGAGGAATGTGCGTTGAGCAGATGGAAAGAGTACTTTGAGGGGCTGATGAATGAAGACAATGAGTGGGAAGAGAAGGTTGGATGATGTGCGGATAGTGAATCATGAAGTGCAGTGGATTAGCAAGGAGGAAGTAAGAATAGCTCTGAAGAGGGTGAAGAATGGAAAGGCTGTTGTTCCAGATGACATACCAGCAGAAGCATGGAGCTGCTTAGGAGAAATGGCAGTGGAGTTTTTAACCAGATTGTTTAATGAAATCTTGGAAAGTGAGAGGATGCCCGAGAAAAGGAGAAAAAAAGTGTTTTGGTACCGATTTTTAAGAATAAGGGTGATGTGCAGAGCTGTAGTAACTACAGAGGGATAAAACTGATCAGTCAAAACATGAAGTTATGGGAAAAAGTAATGGAAGCTAGGTTAAGAAGGGAGGTGATGATTAGTGATCAGCAGTATGGTATCATGCCAGGAAAGAGCATTACTGATGCGACGTTTGCTCCGAGTGTGTTGATGGAGAAGTACAGAGAAGGTCAGAAGGAGTTGCATAGTGTCTTTGTGGACTTAGAGAAAGCATATGACAGGGTGCCTAGAGAGGAGTTGTGGTACTGAATGAGGAAGTCTGGAGTGGCAGAGAAGTATGTAGAGTGGTACAGGATATGTACAAGGGTAGTGTGATAGTGGCGAGGTCTGCGGTGGGAGTGACTGATGCGTTTAAGGTGGGATTACATCAATTCTGTGTTTTATTGAATTGGTTTGTTCCAGTTTTTGAATGGCTTGAATAGTTCTAGCCAATTTGGCAAAGGGATGGGGAACACAGAATGAACAGGTCTTAAGAAATGAAACTGGACTACATTTTTAAGACTGCTATACTGGGAAAAGTTGACACAGGGAGCAGTTTGCTTATGTGGGACCAAGCTTTGACTTACTTCTGTCACCTTTAAGAAAACTCATTATACACAGTCTAGAGAGGACTGGCTGTTAAAGGTGGTACAGTGATTCAACAAAAGACAGCAACAAAACCACAAGGGTACAGTTATTAGAACCTTGTATAAAAGTTATGCTGTACAATAAAAACAAGAGAAAAATTAAGACTAGCATTGGAAATGTTTCTAGGTATACCAATAACTCGGCATGAATGGGGGAAAGTAACGTTCACCACTATGCATGCTAACCATTAAAGTATTTTTAAACTCCAGACAGACACGCTGGGATGTTTACCACATTAAACCCATGTTGCAGAAGTGCAACAGTGACATATGCGATTTCTCATACATTTTGGGATGTGCCATGTTAAAAATGCACTAAAACAAAACTTGCAAAAAAATATGGTTAATTTGGCCACGTAAGATTAATGATGATGCATCTTTATTTTTGCTTACTATAAAATAATGTCACATTAAGCACAGCGAAAAGAATTTTGCTAGATCTACTAATCTGAAAAATGAAAAGTAGTACATGTAGAATTAATATTTGAAATGCTTCAAATGACTACACAGAATTTGAATAAGACAGACATTAGCAAAATGGGTTTTGAAAAGGACTTCATACTGCGTTTGCGCTCGTTTCCCACCTTTCTTTTAGCTAGTCTAGCCCAGATACAAATTTGCTGTATCCAGGACTGCTGAGCGGTGCCAGCGTCTGCTCTTCAATTTTTTCCCTTAGATCTGCTAGTTCTCTCCTCCACTTTTACTAAATTATTAGTCTAGCACTTTCAGACTTCTTGTAGGAATTATTGTAGCACACAAGTGCTACCAGCACTAAACATTAATGCCCACCTCTCCAGTCATGTCTAAAGGTCAGTTCCCTGTGCTCCTATTAATCTGGTGAATTTGGGCAGCCTGAGGCAATGTAGCAACTGCTTCATGTACACTGACAACCCCCTCCTCTTACC
This sequence comes from Protopterus annectens, assembly GCF_019279795.1. NCBI lineage: Eukaryota > Metazoa > Chordata > Ceratodontiformes > Protopteridae > Protopterus > Protopterus annectens. The sequence continues at coordinate 1,344,389,827 of NC_056741.1, read as the reverse complement.
TCCCAACACCCAGACTTGCAAGAGATGCGCTTCTACATCCAAACTGGAAGCCACGCACTCCCAACACCCAGACTTGCAAGAGATGCGCTTCTACATCCAAATTGGAAGCCACGCACTCTCCAGCCAAGACTGGAACAGCTGGTCAGGAGGAGAACGTCAACACTTGCACCACACCACATGGAACACAGCCCTCCAGAACACACACCAGTACTGCTTTCACATAAAAACACAAATCCCACACCCACCTTCGCGGAGGCTCTACCCAAACAGCAGAGACCTCCAAGGCAGAAACGCACTCTACCACCACAACACAAATCACGAGACACAACTCTTCTAAACAGTGTGCCACTCAACCAAAGTCCCAAGGCAAAACAGCATGCCCAACACACTAGTCATAGGTGACTTGATAGTGAGGCAAACTGATGTCCCACTCACTAGGTTGAATAAGGAGAAAGTAACAGTCAGCTGGCAGGATCTGCCACATAACGCACACACTCAGGTCTATCAACAACAAGTACAAATGAGTGTGAATAACCAGAGACGTACCTCCCTGGACTACATGAAGAGAGACATTGAGGAGCTCACGGATAATGTAACCCAGGCAGGTATGACCCTAGCCCTGAGCAGCATCCTACCATCACCCAGAATGATATCACAGTACAAGCAGAAAATGACCGATTTCAATAATTGGCCGAGTTTCTGGTGTCATTCTAAGGGGATCCAGTATCTGTCTGCCTGGGATGACATGAATGACAGACCTCTATGCTTTGCCAGAGATGGTCTTCATCTGTCACCCCTGCACATCTGGATACTGGCCAAGGCTCTTACCACCCCTATTAGTGCCTTTTTTAGGCGGTGTTCCAAAGACCAAATTACCACCGCAACAGCTACAAACAAATTAAATCAGAGGGTCACGCTGCTCAACACAAAGTCTAATTCTCAAAATGCACTCGCTCAAAGCACCCCTTAAAATGGAGAACAGACATTTGTGCTGTAACAGAGACCTGTTTCAAAGAAGCAGAAAGCATCTCTGTACTACTAGGCTATAACTCATTCCACACCTTTCTGCCCCAGAACCTGGACTGAAGCTCCAAAGGCAGTGGTGTTTCCATATTCATAAAGGATGCGCACACCTCCAAACTGGTAGCCCAACATAATGCATCAGAAATACTTCAGGTGCAGCTAACATTGGGTAAGACAACGATTCAGGTCATAGCCTGCTACAGGTCCCCAACCATGTCCCAAGACCCACACTCCACGTTCCTAAGCACCCAGGAGAATATTAGGGTCCAACCCAACAACACTTATACTGGCAGACATCAACTACCCCTCCATTAACTGGGAAAAATATTCATGTACCAATACACTTGCCCAATGTTTCCTGGAATGCCCTGGACCAGCTTGTTCTTACCCCCCCACTAGCGGTAGGAACATCCTTGACCTGGTCATTACTAACATGGGCGACTGTTGCTCTACACCAATAGTCAACTCCTCCCTGGTTAGATCTGACCACAAACTAATCTTGGAAATCCACATCCCTTCCACCCCCGCAAAGGTAACCACCATGAAAAACTTCTCCAAAGCTAACTTTGGGCTCCTAAATACAGAGGTGGCCAACTTCACAGCACCTATGCAAATGGAGAATAGTTGCATGACCACCAAATCATGCACCAATGCACTGTATGAAAACGCACACAAATGCATGGATCTTGCCATACCCAATAGAACCAAGACACGCTCCTCCAAAAAAGGCAGCCAATCTGGTGGTCCCCTGTCATAAAACTCAACAGAAGGAAGAAACTGATACAGAATAAGGTGAAGTCCCAAGACTGGAAAAACTCCCTTATCAGCCTCAACAAAATGTTGAGATCAGTCATTAAATCCTCTAAAGCTAGCTATGAAAACAGAATTGCAGCAGATAGTAAAGACAACCACAAGGCCTTCTATAGTTATGTAAAGATTCTCCACGGCAACACCTAGATTTGCTCTGAGCTACTGCACAACAGTCCCTCTTATACCAAGCCAACAGATATTGCCAATATACTGGCAGAGATTCAGTGCCAACTTTACCCCACCAAAGGACCAATCGAAATACCAGTGGATTACCAGACACCAGTATTACTGCTGCACAGGTTAAAACAACACTGCCCAAGGTCAAGACTATAGCTTCTATGGGACCTGACAATATCCCTGGCTGTGTTCTACATGAACTACAGAGTGAACCTGCACCTCACCTGTGTGCCCTGTTCAATCACAGCCTCACCTCAGGCTTTGTCCCTACCGAATGGCACACTGCTAGTCATCCCTCTCCACAAAGGAGGAGTAACTACAGACTCTGGGAACTATCGGCCCATTAGCCTGACGAAGTCTGATATGCAAAGCTATGGAATGCATTAACATGGACCTAATAAACAAGGATATAGCGAATTTCCAAACTCTGGATCCCACACAGTTTGGTTTTGTGAAGGGTAGATCATGCATGCTCAACCTGGTTGACTTCTTTGAGTCAGTCACCAGAGCTGTGAATGAAGGCAAGGTGGTTCATACGGCCTACCTTGATCTGGCCAAGGCCTTTGATACCATTCCCCTCTCAAGAATCTTAGAAAAAACTCACTAAGCTAGGCATCAACCCCTATATTAACAGGTGGGTTGCAAACTGGCTCACAGATGGAACCCACAGTGTGAAAGTAGCTGACTCCAAGTCAGACTGCCAGCCAGTCACGAGTGGAGTCCCACAGGGTTCAGTCCTGGGTCCTCTCCTGTTTGGTATCTACTTTTCTGAAGTCCAGGCCAACACAAAGGGACTCTGGCTGACAAGGTTCACATACGATTGCAAGTTAGGAGCTATTAACTCCCTAAGTGACGTTGACATCCTACAGAAAGGCTTCACTGAGGCCAACAACTGGTGTCAGAACCATGGCCTTAACCTTAATGCCAAAAAATGTTTCATCATCCCCTTTGGAAAAAACCCAGTTCCCATGAATTACCACATTGATGGTAGTCCACTGAACACAGAAGGCGTTACAACAGATTTGGGAACAGGTTGAGGGCAACCTCTGTTTTGACCATCACACTGCCACTGTGGTCAAAGTCCTATGTAGCACATCTCATTACCAAGGGTTTTGCATCCAGGAAGAAAGAGGTCATTGTCTCCCTCTATTCTTCCCTCATTAGGCCAGAGTACAATGCCCTATTTGGCATGTACCTCACTAGACACCTGCAACAACTGGAAAGGCACAAAAGTACCTCAAAGAGGATCCTAGGTATTAACCAATTTTCCTATATGGACAGACAAAAAAACTCCTATTCTCCGTCTCATATCGCCTACTTAGAGGCAATCTCTGCTTGCCTTACAAAGCCATGTCTGACCCAGCTCTATTAGAAATACTACATCTAAAGAAATCCCAATCCCTCTGCACCACACGCTCCAGAGACCTCAACCTCATTACCACAATCAACAGAACATGCTGGAGGGAAAGGTTCATAACCCAGAGACTGCCCAGGATATAGAATAGACTTCACATACACGTCAAACGGAGCACGTCACTGGCCCTCTAAGAGAAATCTTGACGAGTGGATGGGAAGTAGAAAATTCACCCCGGGGATCACTCTAGTAGCTCTACTGGACAGAGGCACTAGGAACTAAGGTCAGGTGGCACAATGCCATGGTAATCATATGGGCTAGGCTTGTAAAGGCTCCAGGGCCATTAGCCTAGTACACACCTATGAACATGAAAGGTCTTTAGTAGATGACAATTTTGAATGAGCAGCACATTTTGGCATGTCAGGCAGTCAAATGTACCTCTTATTTATATGACAATACATTTACAAGCATAAGATACAAGTGTTGTTCCCTGTAAATAAAGCAAGTGACCACACATTTTTCCCCTGCTTCTGAACAAGTCACCCAAGCAAGGTCAACCCAGGCTGGAAAAAGATCATCAGGGCATATCCAAACAAAATTTGCTCTTATAAAAGTCACAAACTGCCCCAGGGGCACATCCTGTGAGGACGAGACCAAGCCTCTCGCAATGGAGTTATTCTGCCACAGATTTTAAAATGGTCTGAAATGCGGCATACCTACTTGAATGCTCTACTTCCATTCCTTCATCAGCCAAAGTAGGGGTCTAAATGCATTCTTTACTAGCTTAGTATGTTTCACGCACTTTCACTATTGTCTGTAAAATCTGGGGTCAGGATCCTTTCCTACAAGATGGTTATTACCATAATCCTTTTTGGGGGGGGGGGGGGTGGACTCAACAGTCTGAATAGTTAGACACATCTCTAACCTTTCATTTGTTATTACGATTTTAGAAAAGGAGGCATTTGCTCAACTAGATTTACATTAAGAGTAACAATTAATTCAAATCTAGCCCAAAATGATTCTTGGTCTATACACACCAAGATGTCCCTGATCTGGGTTTTCAGTGGATCTCCTTACGGTGACAAGATTTATACCAGTACAGAGTTTTAGCCCTGCGAGATACTTCAACAGCACTTGATATGACTGACCATCAGATTCTTCTGGTCAACTCAATCATTATTGTGGCATCGCAGGGCAAAACCCTTGACTGGCTTGGCTCCTACTTGCCCCAGTGAATGTAGATAAAGTATGACCTGAAACTATTTTCTTCTGTCTACTCTCATACCTGTGGAGTTCAAAAGGGTGCTACTTTGGTTCCGTTTCTCAAGTATAATTTTTTTTTCTTTGGAAGGTTTATTGCGTTGTCAGAATACCATAATACTAACTACCTTTCCTCCTCACAAGAGCCTAGAATAGCCACGGACATGTTAGCTGCAGATCTGGAATGGCTCCATGACTGCAGCCTAAAACTGTTGACTCTAAACACTTCACAGACAACTGCCATGACCATTTATGCCATATTACAAATTTACTTTGTAGTGTGGACAAATTGGAATTAGAGCTGAAAGGGAAAAATTTACAACCAATTTCTACAGCACAGAAGGAATGAAGCCCTCTCAGACAGAGATCAGTTAACAACTCAAAACTGGAAAACAAGGTGGGGAAAGGATGAAAGTGGGGACCCAATGTTGTCTTGCCCTCTTGCTCATCGGGGGAGGGGGGTGGCAGTCAATTCAACTGCAGCACCAGCATGTATTGCAAAAAACAGGTGCACAGTACATAGCATACAGGCTAGAAATGTGTGCTTGGCCCTGCTAAACACAGTAACCTCCTTGGGGTGTATACAGGAACATTTACACTCCCAACAGAAGTCATAGAAGACCCATATACAAGTGTGCATGTCAACTGCTGGGGGTGGAGGTGTTAAGCTTTACAACAAGAAAAACCCAGATAAAAGCATGGATGACAGCATCCCATGACTGGAGCAACAACAAAGGGGGAATTAATAGGTCAATTGTAAGAAGACTCCTGGTTGACAGGCAGCATTTTAAAGGGGGGGGGGGGGTTGTTACAGTTTTTTTTTATTCCACTCCCATACCTCCTTGTGGTTCAGCATGCCACAGCTATTTCACACCGACTACTGTAACACGCCGGGGTTACTGACTCAGATCTGGATCATATGCATCTCTACTACTTAAGGATATCTCACATTGCCATATTATGCAGATTAAGTGCAGTCTACCCTGTTTGCCAATTAGGTCTCATGCATCATATTTAAAAGTTCTGATAATAGTACATCTGGCCCTCTATGATTTGGCTGCCACTAGCTGCTGACCTGGTACTGACCCTCCTGACCCTTCACCTAGGAACCATTGGAAAGTGAATTATTTTCAGAATCCATTCCTTTTTATTTCAAGGACTGCATCTACGGAATCGGAGTGATCCAAACACTGAGCAGTTTTAAGCAGTTCCTTAAATTTTACCTACTCAAGATGGTTTACAAATCTCTAAGAACAGACTTGTCCCCACCACCCCCCATACACACACACCCACCCAGACACAGGCCAAACATTCATTCCTCTGTTTTATGACCATAAACAAAGTCAAACAATAAAACAGTTAAGTGTCATATCATTTACTGTTACGTAAACTGCCTACATTAGATGCTACCATAAAAACTGAGCTACTTTGCTTTCTAAATTAGGTCATGCATTTCATTAGATTACATAGCACCATCAGAGTTCTTGCATATTAGACCAAAACCTTAACTGTAGTATTTCTGGAACACTTATGTATAGGACTATGTAAGGCAGCCACCATCTAATCCATGAAATAAAAATAATACCAGAGAAAACAAACAATGTGACAAATTAAACAGGAAAAGCAGAATATACAGATGTTCAGCAGAGACCACTACTAACAGAAAGACAAACAGCCTCTGTGCAGGTTTATAAAACCCAATCTAGTGCATTCTGTGTTGTTCACTGCCTTCTACCCTCCACACCCAGAATGGGAGGAAACAGGAAGCAAACACAAAACAGGTCAAGTAAAATAAACAAGTCTTTAACAAAGGGAACGTGAATACAAAATAGATGTACAAAAAACAAAACGTATGGGGAAACACTACAGAAGATTCTCAAATAACTGTACATTGACCAGAAAAGGGGTTACTTTCATAGCAAGATGTGAGCATGCCGAAAATTCAGGAAACAAACTTGACAATTCAAGCATAAAACATTCCATAAATATTTGAAAATCCTTCCATCACTTCCTGACTAATATCCTCTACTCTCCTAATTGTCTCCATTTCTCCTGGAACTGTACTATTCACTTTCTGCTCAGTCTTTTTTTTCTCTTTGCAGTTTGCTCGGGCCATCTGCAAGCCTCAGAGTCGCCCCTCCCCACACACCTTCGGTTCTGAAGCAAATTTTCAGCAAAAAGCTCAAATCAGCCCTGGGAAATCTCAACTTTTAAACACAAGCCTTGCAGTAGAATTATTAGGTGAATGTCACTGAATTGTTTTTAATACTTTTCTCTTACTTTGTGACCATCACTGTGAGGTGAGCACAGCTGCATTGAGCTCCATTCAGCTTCCAACATGGAGAGCTTTAATGAAGCCGGCCACTAGGTAGGAACATACTCTTAATTGTACAAGTTTCTTATTCCCTCTGTATACAAACAGGTGAGCTCCAGAGTCTAAGGTTAAACCATTTCAAAACAAACCTTTATTTCAGTGCCAATTCCCTTAGCTCTACTCATACTTTGTTTCTGTAAGCTGAAAAGCTCTAACATAGTGTATTGTCTTACTTGCATTTACCGGCTCCCGATTTTTCGTTTCTTTTCGGAATCCCTCCTGTTGGGGTTGCTCTACCTGCTCCATTCACCCTTCGGTCTCACTCCGCTCCCCTTCCCTGCCCCCATATCCCACCCACCCCCAGTACTTCTACTCTCGAGCACTCTGCTGACATTCCCTCACTCTATCCATCCAATTAGACGCACTTCCTGTTATCCTGTTTCCTCCTCCTAGACCTATAACATGCTTGCGCTTCACCTATCACTTCTTACTACACTCATTATTACTATCTCACCTCACTACTTACCACAACACATTCCAGACACCCACTTTTCATCACACCACAAAACCATCTTACCATACTTCTCCAGGTACATCTCACCATCAGTCCTACACTTGTCAATATTACTAGCCTACAATATTTTCCATTTAAATTAATGCCTACTAAAGATGGTCACTATAATCCTCAGTTATTCAATAATGAGCTTATCAAATGATTGAAACTACTTACCAACATTGCCTCTAGGCTACTGCTTACTGGTGACATCCACCCAAAACATGGGCACTCACAGATAACACTAGAGTGATAGGATGCTGTTAACACCCCCACACATCCAATCCTAAACAGAAAAATCAGACCTATTGCTCATGAACATTAATATTAGACAATACCCTAAAATTGGACTTGCATGTCTCCCCAACTATAAAAAAAAAGTCCAAAAGAAAATTGGAAGTCTATATAGGCACAAAAGGTTCCTGACCACAATGGCCAAAATTACATTAGCACAAACCCATCTGCTCTCCACTCTACTATTTTCTGTGTTTTTCTACCAAAAAAATAATCCTTGTTTTCCCGCCTTCTTCGACTAGTTTAGACCAGTTTACAGGCATTGCTATATTCTGGGCTGTGGTGTAGTTCCTGTGTTGTCATTACCTTACTTGGATAGAGGGAAGTTTCTTTGCTCACCAGTGGGAGTGGGGAGCCTTGAGCAGCCTACCTGTCCTTGGGGGAAGTGACCTCAGCACAAGAAGCTGTAGTAATTGGTTGTTTGGGACCATTCCTAGCTCTTTTGTAGTTCACCATTTAAAATCCGCGTTTGCACGGCTTTGCGCGGTCGTGCGCATAGCGCAGCGCCGGTTAAACTTTTTCTGGCTCCGCCAAGTCTGCTCTTCAAATTTTCCCTTAAGGAAGTTCTACTCTTAGTATAACCAGACTACTCACTGTATTACAAGTCTAGCACTTGTTCTCAATACTTCTCTACTAAGTAAGCACTCGCTTACAAGTAAAGCACTACATCTACTTACCACCCCTGTGAATACCCACTTCCCTTAAAGGTATACCACTCCCTTATACTGTTCTAGCATGTCGAGTGGTAGATTACTGGCGTAGTCTCCAGTTCAGCTGGTCAATCTGGGCATCTTGAGACAATGCTACAATTGTCTCATGTACACAGACAACCCTCTCCTCCTCCCAACAAACACAAATACATGTGAGAGATGCAACTATATAGCCAAACTGGAGGCTGAACTCTCAACCCAGGGCTGGCATGACCAGACAGGAGGAGATGGCAACCACACACACACACACACACACACACACACACACACACACACACACACACACACACACACACAACAATCCCAGTCCCGCATAGACCTAACTGCAAACCAAACACATAAAAACACAAAGACATACTCGGAGGCTCTAATAAAAAACTTACCAAAACAACAGAGGCTCCCAAAGCAGACATCCAAAAATCCACCACCTCAAAACAAAACACATACTTCAATAAATCAGTGTGTCGACCAATCGCAGCCCTTAAGGCCAAACACCTTGCCTGATACACTAGTAATAGGTGACTCCATAGTCAGACACACTGATGTCCCACTGACCAGGCTGAACAAGGAGAAGGTGACTGTGAGCTGTCTATCGGGGGCTAGGATCCGCCACATAACACACGCACTCAGGTCACTCCAAAGCAAGTACAAATATGACTCCGTCATTGTCCATGCTGGTGTGAGTGACCCGGGACGTACCTCCCTGGACTACATGGAGAGACAGAGGAGCTCTCCGATTATGTAGCCCAGGCTGGTATGACCCTGACCAGCATCTTGTCCTCACCAAGAATGATACCACAATACAAAGACAAGATGATCAGCTTTAACAATTGGCTCTAGTACTGGTGTCATTCCAAGGGGATCCAATGTCTGTCTGCCTGGGATGATATGTTGGACAAGCCATGCTGCTTCGCAAGGGATGGCTTACACCTGTCACCACTGGGCTTCCGGATATTGGCCACGGCTCTTGCCACCCACATAGTGCCTTTTTTAGGCAAGGCTCAAGACAAACCCATCTCCTTAGAAAACAAAAATGGAAAAAAACTAAGGGTAATGCTGCTCAACGCCAGAAGTCTAAATCTCAAGATGCAGGCACTTGATGCACTCCTCAGCATGGAGAACATAGACATCTGTGCAGTAACTGAAACCTGGTTCAAGGCTCCTGAGAGCACCCAAGCGCTACCAGGCTATACCTCGTATCATGCTTTTCGGCCCCAAAACCCGGGCCGAACCACAAAGGGAGGGGGAGTGTCCATATTCATAAAGGACACCCACACCTCCAGGTTAGTAGCAACACATGAAGCATCCAAGACCATACAGGTGCAACTAACCATAGGCAAAACTGCTATACAACTGGTAGCATGTTACAGACCACCCACCCAATCTCAAGAACCCCACTCAGCCTTCCTGAAGACATTGGAGGATATGAATGTATCACAAAATACCATCATACTGGGAGACTTCAACTACCCAAACAGATTGGGTACATTATTCTAGCCCTAATACCCTAGCCCAAAGGTTCCTGGAATTCATAAATTCAAATGCACTGGAACAACTAGTCACCTCTCCCACTAGGGGAGATAATATACTAGACCTGATCATCACAAACATGGGGACAAAATGCTCTACACCGGAAGTATACCCCTCACTAGTGAGATCTGACCACAAACTAATCACCCTGGATATACATATCCCACCTCCACCCCCAGCACAAAAGACCACAGTGAAAAACTTCTCAAAAGCAGACTTCACTCTTCTTAAGACGGAGATGGTATCCTTTAAGCCCACTGTGCCAGTGGATACCACATCCCGCAATGCCAAATCCTTCGCAAATGCTTTCTATGGACATATCCAAGAATGCATGTATCATGCAATCCCAAACAAATCCAAGTCCCTCTCCACCAAATGTAAGCATCCTGTCTGGTGGACCTCAGCCATAAACAAATTGTATAACAAAAGAAGGAAGCTACTGCACGTCAGAGCGAAATCCCACGAAGGGAAGACGTCTCTGATCAACATTAGCAGAAAACTACGTTCTCTCATAAAAACATCCAAGGCAAACTTTGAGAGAAAAATCGCTAAGGACACTAAAGATAACCACAAAGCCTTCTTCAGCTATGTTAGAAACCTGGAAACCCTCAGATATGCTCAGAGTTGGTTCACAACAACAAAAAAATACACTGAACCCACAGATATTGCTAACATTCTGGCTGACAGGTTCAGTGCAAATTTCTCACCTCCTTCACCCCCAAAAGAAGAAATACTTATCCCAGCCGAATGTAATCTCCCTGTCATCTCAGATGTCCAAGTGAGAACCGCCCTAAACAAAGCAAAAAACACAGCATCAATGGGACCTGATGGTATCCCGGGGTGCGTGTTACGTGAACTCCAAGAGGAGCTAAACCCACACATAAAAATGCTATTTAACCTTAGCCTTACTTCGGGATATGTACCTGTACACTGGCGTACAGCAACAGTGGTCCCACTCCACAAGGGGGGTGCTTCTACAGACCCTGGAAACTACCGCCCCATAAGCTTAACTAGCCTGGTATGCAAAGCTATGGAAAGAATCATTATGGAACTCATAAACAGAGACATAGGGGACCTACAGACACTTGACCCCACCCAGTTCGGCTTTGTGAAGGGCAGATCCTGCCTTTTAAACCTGGTTGACTTTTTCGAAACAGTCACTAGAGCCATTGATGAGGGCAAAGCAGTCCATACAGCATACCTGGACTTGGCTAAGGCCTTCGACACAATACCCCACTCAGGCATCATAGATAAGCTAAACAGCTTAAAAGTAAACCCTTAAGCCACTAGATGGGTTGCAAACTGGCTAAAGGACAGAACCCATAAAGTTAAAATCGCTGGAGCAATGTCAGACTCAAAGCCAGTCACAAGTGGTGTCCCACAAGGATCTGTCCTGGGACCCCTCTTGTTCGGCATTTATTTCTCAGATGTTAAAAGCAAACATGGGAGGGCTGTGGCTGACAAAGTTTGCAGATGACTGCAAACTAGGCGCCATAGTCGATACACCAGCAGACACACACATCCTACAAAAAGGCCTCACTGAAACGGACAACTGGTGCCGTAGTCACGGCCTTAAACTAAATGCCAAAAAATGTATAGTCATCCCTTTTGGAAAAAACAAAGTACCCACAAATTATCACAGACAGAAACCCACTGAGTACGGAAAAAGTGATCAGAGACCTGGGGACCCAAGTAGACAGCGACCTCTCTTGACACCCACGTTGCCAAAGTGGTTAGAAAAACATTCTACCTTGCACACCTCATCATGAAGGGATTCACATCCAGATCCAAGGATGTCATTGTACCCCTATATTCCTCCCTCATCAGACCCATGATGGAGTACAATGCCCCATTTGGTAAGTACCTCACCCGGCACTTGCAACAGCTGGAGAGACCACAAAAGTACCTCACCAAAAGGATCAAGGGTCTCCAACATATGTCTTATTCCACCAGACTAAAGAAACTTCAGCTCTATTCAGTAGCATACCGCCTGCTCAGAGGTGATCTCTGCCTGACGTACAAGGCCATGTCCAATCAGGATTTGATGGACATGCTCCATCTCAAAAAATCCAAATCCATCAGGACCACGAGAGCTAAAGACTTAAACCTCGGTACAAGTACGAATAGGACATGCTGGAGGGATAGATTCATAACCCAGAGGCTTCCCAAGCTTTGGAACGGGATCCCAGTTCGTATTAGGCAGGGCCCCTCACGGACTCTCTTAAAGAGAAATCTTGATGAGTGGATGGGCGATCTAAAGTTTACCCCAGGGGTCACATCTGTGTCACTGCTAGACAGGGGCACAGTAAACTAATTCTATTATATAAGGGGACCTTCATGGTGTCACTACTAGACAGGGGCACAGTATTCTAGATTTATTCTGTACATTTTTGTACCATTTCATGGGGTGGCAAAAGCCACATCACTATGGCTAGGCTTACAAATGCCCCAGGGCAGATAGCCTAGTACTATACTATGAAACTATATGCCTCTCCAATTTTAACTAATCTAAGGAAAACTGACCTATCTAAGCTAGAAGCATGTTATAATAAAATTGCTAAGTCTGCATCCGACTGCCCATATAAAAAACACATCACTGTACAGCTTTAAGGATACTAGACTGGCTTGAGCTTCCCAACATTATTCTTTACAACCAACTCTCTCCAAGTCACAAAACTGTAACACAACCAACTAGAACCCCTGCACTACAAAATCTCATCCTTCCTTACAGTTCCAGCAGACCACTTCGCTCCAACAATAAGAACTTGCTCATAGTCTCCAAGGCCAACAACACTGCAGGAGAATCTTTATTTTCCTACTATATATCTCATGTATGGAACTCCCTTCCTAATCCACTCTCTCAATCTCATCCATTAACCACTTTAAGCCATCACTTAAAGCTCATCTAAAAAGTAAGTGGCTATGTTCCTGTACTAACCCCTCATGAGTGCTCAGATACATCACAGTATACCCAAAACATATCCAACGTCTCCCTCGGTGTTAAATCCTTTGTTCCTACCAACCCGTCTTAACCTTATATCTTGACACAAGTCATACCTACAAAATTAGTACTAGCTATGTTCAAAGCCTAGGTTTTGTTCAAGATGCAAATAAAAATTGTATGTTCTTATGTATAATACACTTTGTTTACTTTACTGATTATTGTAATGCGTGCATGAAAAATTATTACTCATGGGAGCTTTTCTCCCTGGGCCTCCGCTGAAAAAGAACCTGTGTCCAGTCAGATTTCTTTCCCAGTAACAAACAACATGCACACGCGCGCGCACAAACACAACTTCATAATAAGGCAGACTCAGATCTAGCACTGGAATTAAGGCAGATTTATAGAATGGTAGAAGGGTGCAGGCTGCTGACTGTAGGGTGGGTTCAAGTATCCTTATTTGCTGCAGAAGACTATACATGTATGTTTTATGTAATGAAGTAGTTGATAATCAAACCCAAATAACCTACTATTCCATCAACTGTCAAATTCTATACCAGTGCTGCGGTAGCGTTGTCACCTCACAGTAAGACGTTGTCCCGTTCGATTCTCAGCTAGAGCGTCTTCTGTGTGGAGACATGCGTGAATGGACGTACCTTCGTTGAAGGTTGTGCGTCAGGGCCGGCAACTTGGCACGTAAAAATCTACTGCCAATCATTAGCGGACCGGAGTTCCGCTGTGGCGACCCCTAACCAGGAAAAGCCAAAAGACACAACAACTGTCTCCACTTGAACAGCATACTGGTATTACAGCAGGCAAGTAGAAACTTGTGGCAAGCAGGACACCAAAATACAACAAAAATGTGCAGTACACAAACAGCTGTGTTTCATGTAGTACACTATCCAGCTACTAGATTAAAAAAAAAAACACACTCATCACATTATACAGGCGATATAGTACAAGACTACCAGTACATGGGAGTATAAAATGCTGCAACACACAACCAATCAAGTTACAGCAGGTCAACCTTAAAAGCAGCTACCAAACACTTGGTCACCATATGTGACTAAGACCGGAAAGGACAGCAATAAATACAGAACCCAGAATATAACTAAAACTTTAAAAAAGTCGGACATAATCCACATCCGGCAGTTAGTGCAGCAGATTAAGGATTTGAGCGTTTTTTTAGCTCCTTCCTGTAGCAAAGTGTACAGGATGCATACCTTCCACTACCATTTGTTTACTGTGAAACTCTTAGCATGCCACTCAACCAAAACAAAACTTATGAGTTGCACTCAACAGGGACAATTGCGCCCAGTGAGCTTTTTAAATGTAAAAATTCTGTACATAAACTGACACAAGACATTATGTCATGTGAAACTTCCATTAAGGTGTCCCAAAAGTCTAAGCACAAAATTATTAAATGCTCCTATTCAGCAATAGCCCCAACCCAGCACAGTTTTGCACACATCACCAGTTAGGGGAGAGGCACTGGCCTGATCACACATCTAAAAAGGAGAAAGAGTACTCTGGACTGCCAAGCAGTGAATACTTGATGATGGCAGTAAAAAGGGAGAGAGTGTGCTATAGTGAAGCAGCAGCAGAATTAAAAATAAAATCAGCAGCAAATAGCCCTACAGCTTCCAATTCCCAAATCTCACCTCCTCCATTTCTTACTAGTTCATAGGTTCATTAGGTGTTAACTAGGCTAATTACCACAAGGGCCCTCTTGAGCCTAGCCATGCATCCCAAATATCCAACAAGTTCCGATACCGTTGATAAGTGTAAGCATGGGCCTGGGAGATAATTTACAGGTTATCTGTGTCCATTATGGACATGGATGCCAAACCAGGGATGAATTTCCCCATTTCCCATCCTATTGTCCAAGCTACACTTGAATTGGGTTAGGCAGGAACTCTGCTTCACATGGATGGGGAGCCTCTTCCATAGACGGGATAGTCTCTGGGATACATACCTCTCTCTCCAGCTGGTCCTATTTGTGTCACAAGGAAGGATTAAAGTCTTTAGAATGGGTAATTTTGGTGCTGCTTGTTTTGTGGCTATGCAGAAGGTCCAGAGTGGGGTCCGACAATGCCATGTATGCCAGCACAGTTCTCCCCTTAAAAGCCTGTAGGAGACGGAATATAAAGATAGGGCCTTGAGGCTGTCTGCACAGGATATTTTACTGCCACCCTGTATTCTTTTAGTTAGGAACCTCTGTGGAGGTTCCAATTGTTGGATATGCCTGGTTAGGTACATACCAAAGAGGGCACTGTACTCAATGACAGGTCTGATGAACGCCAAATACAGTGGAACAATGACTTCCCTGGACTTGCATGCCATAACTTTGTTTATAAGTTGCACATGATAGTCAAAAGGCTAAATTACCATCTGTGTGCATCCCAAAGCCCCTGCCTACTGGGTCAACTCTAAGGGGGGTGTTGACAGTTACCAGGGATAGAGGTCTTCCCAAAGGACACTTATGCATTTCTTGGCATTTAGTTTTAAATCCATGGCTCTGACACCAGTTGTTTGTCTGCGTCAGCCCCTCCTGGAGAACATCTATCAGTGTGAGATTCAATGATAGCTCCTAATTTGCAATCATCTGCAGATTTAGTTAGCCAGAGACCAGTGACATTGGCCTTGACTTCTGAAAAGTGAATGCCAAAAAGGAGCGGTCCAAGGACTGATCCCCGAGGGACTCCACTTGCGACTGGCCTCGTTGTAGACGTGGACTCTACACAAGTCTAACTTCCTAGGTCTTGTCTGTGAGCTAGCTGACTACCAGATGACATACGGGTTTATACCCAACCTCTTGAGTTTTTTTTAGCAATGCTCGAGTGGGGTATTATTTCAAAGGCCTTGGCCAGGTCAAGGTAGGCAGTGAGAACAATTTTGTCCTCATCCATTGCTTTGGTGACCTTCTCAAAGAAGTCCACCAGGTTGAGTAGGCATGATCTGCCCTTGACAAAACCAAACTGGGTTGGATCCAGTGTCTGGAGGTTTACTATATCTCTATTGATGATAACTCCTTCCATGGTTTTACATACAAGACTAGTGAGACTTATGGGTCTGTACTTTCTAGGGTCTGTAGATGGCCCACCTTTGTGCAGAGGGATGACTGTTGCCTCGCCATTCACGAGGCACAAAACCTGTTTGAAGGCTACAGTTAAAACAGTAATTCCAGAGGCCCTGACAGGACATGTTTCATGCTATTTAGAAGTCATCCTGGGATATTGTCTGGATCCATTGAGCTTTAGCTCTATAGTAAATCCTCCGAGAGGGAGCGAGCCCCCCTTCCCCCAAAATCATTGCCAACTTTAAGTACACTAGCAATGAAAGAAATGAAAAGAAGCAAAAACAGAAAACTCTGAAACAAATTATGAATATTGTAGTAGAATATATACAAACATGTTTAAAGAAAAATAAATTGAAAAATCACATGGGAAGTACAGTTTTTAAGAGAAATAAAAATGAATTTGAAAAGGAGATTAGTTTGAGTTAAAGTATTAGGATAAGCGAATATAGATTTGGCTGTAGGACCAGATGGAAAAGGATATGAAATGGAAAGGACCATTTTAAAGATTTTGAATGAATGGTTAAATGAAGATTTCATGTGTAATGAATTATGTAGCCGAATACTTATTTTTTTTCTTTTTCCCAAATAAATTTAATAAAATGGATACAGATAGTACTGAATAAAAATTGTAAGTAAGATTTATCAAAATACAGAAGAGATTTGAAAATAAGATGAAAGGTGTTATGGAGGACAGTGAGATACACCATAAAGGGGAAGGGATGTCAGGAATTATTAAATGACAGTAAGAAAGACTGTGGATGACACTATAAATAAAAGTAGCAGCTAAATATAGGTCAGGAAATATTAACACATTTGGTACAATAGGGCATGAAATGTTATGGACGATAAAATATAACACAAGTGAGAAAATTAGGTATGTCTGCCTACAGAAATAATAAAGTAAAAATTCTAGTAAATGGTTGGATAGGTAGGGGTACATATGAGGGAGGGGTGCAAGACAGATGTGCAATGACTGGTATATTTTTGCTTTCATTATGAATGTGGCTGTGTGTGTGAAAAATTGTAAAATGCAGGAGGCTGGGTACACAACACCTGAAGGGCTAATTCCAGTTTTGTTAACATATGAAGAGGATATGATAATTGCAAAAAAAAAAAAAACCCTGGATAAAAAGTAATATTCCGTTTAAATGAGAGTGGTTATAAGTAATAGAGACGACATTAAGAGAGAAAAGTAAAGGATTAGGTGATATAGTTAAGATAGGGGAATACATTTTACTATGGATGAAATCCCCGACTTGGTATAAAATTTGGGAATAAGAATGTAAGCAGAATTCAATGGAAAAATACAATAGAAGAGAAGATTTTTTTTTATTCTGGAAAACATAAGGTTATTATTTAGGAAAAGGTTTATTTAATAAATTTAGTTGTAATGGGAAAATAGCATGTTCATAGGTGTGTACTAGGCCAACGGCCTTGGAGCCTATATAAGCCTAGCCCAAGAAGATTCCCTGGCATCACGTTTAACAAAAGTATTCATATTGCCAAAAGTATCTGAAAAATAATTCTTGCAGATATTTTCAGTCATATGGGGTTCTAGATCAAATCCAGTAAGAGGAAGTTTGTATACAAATAAACAGGAAGGAGGTTTAGGGTCAGTTAACCCAGTGGCATATGCTGCTCCATCAAAATTTAAGTGTTAAAGAGGATAAATGAAAAAAATGAAAGATTAGTTGAAAAAATATTTAAAGGCAAGTATGACAAATCTGGGGCATCATAAAAAAAGAGAGACTATGAAGATATGAAATGTTATTGATAAATAATATTAATGTGGAAAATAATTGACAAAATAGAAAATACGGTACACAAACATGATGATATTTTTAAACCATGGGAAATGTAGAAGGAAAAATTAAAGCTATAAGAAACAAGTGGTGAAAAAAAATGTAGAATATCAAGATTTTTTGTGGAGACTAGAAACAGATAAGTTACCAGTGAAAAGAAACTTACCATATAAAAACAAAACGTTTATATTGTGGGGAAGAGGAAACTACTGAACATGTGGTTTGAAATGTAAAAAAAAAAAAAAAAAAAAAAAAAGAAGAGTAGTGAAATAACAGGAAAAGTTACATAAAAATTTGATATAAAAGTGGAAAAGATAAATATAGATATAAATATGGATATTGTAAGACTAAAAATACATTAAAAGAACAGATACATTGCTTTATGTTACATAGAATGAAAAATTAAATTTTGTTTAATGGAAAATGGATTTTGGCAGCAACATTCGAGTAAAATCAGATAGTGGCTATGGAAAAAGGAGTGGGGATCCAATGAGGCTAAAAACTGATGAAGTATGAATGTACAATAAGTAAAAGAAAATGGAAAATTGTATACATATAAATTTGTAAATGTTTTTGTATAATGAATCCCTGCTCTTTATGATCGGTGCTATAGGATATTTTGCATCCATCTGAGTTACCAACAACTCAAGCAGATGGAAACTCAGTTTAAATGTCTCACATTCAGGAGAGCAGCATCCCCCCTTATTCTGCATTACAGTACAAGCAATCCAGCTACCTGGTGTGAGAAAAGAACACATAGCCTTCTTTACCAAAGGAGTGTGTGCTACCAGTTACACCACAGACACTAAAGGGACACACACACACAGAAAAGATCAAATATTATCAGAGTGTATTAAAGCATCAGACAAAAGACAACATGAAGACCCCTTAGAAGACAACTTCAGACCAAGAATATCAGGATGATCACTGTTACATGACTGCAAAGATGCCTACTTTAAGAACAAAAACTACTGAAGTCAAAACAGACAACTGTGTTCTAAAACTAGCAACTTTCTCCACAGTCCCTACAAAAGGCTGCTTGAGTTATGACAGCACATCTTGACAGTATTTTATACTGCACAAGGTAGTTGTGTTGCACTAAAAAAAAAAAAAAAAAAAAACACAGAAGTGTACATCTGCAGCAATTAAATAAAAAATAGCAGGGAAAAAAAGCATAAAAATAGTTCTTTTCCACATAAAGTGTATTTTAAGTAACTTCATAAAAACGGGGGGGGGGGGTACTTTAAATCTGACTCATACACATTTGTCAGTTACTGACAAAATTTATACTACCACTAATACAGTTTGCTCACCTGAACAACATTATGGGGCAAATAGAGAAAATGGAGTAACCCCAACATCGCGCATTCATCCTTAGTTCTACTATACCAGTCTGACACTGCATCATTGCATTTTATGTTCTTTTAAAGCTGATAATGTTAAGAGTCCTTGCTATTTTTCAGAGTTATGAAGCCTCAAAGTGTACACTGGAAATTTCTGGTTACTGAACTGGAAGGAGTTACATGGACTAGCAAACAACATAGTGGGTGTTTTACATGAAGTCATACTTGGTACAGAACAGGATTATTAAAAGTAAAATGAGAAAAAATATGGACTTTTCCAAACCTATGGATCATTTTCTTCAACACATTTGTCTACTGGTGACATCTGCTATTTTAACAGAAATAAGAGTACCAAAACATAGGTGGGATTCTCAAGGGTGCACAGTTCCTAACACTGGAGACAATAGCAAGGCACTTACACGTACTACCTTGAAATGCCTGACTGCGACAAGACTATCTTGAACAGATAAATCACTATATATATGTGAACAAGCCTGACCCTACACTTGAGAACAGTTCTCTCTACACCTCATCAGATGGATTCTGAGACAAAAGGCTCATTTGCCAGACTGTATCTTCCTGTTCTAAAACTTCATGTTTGAGAGCTCAGAAGAAAATATAACAAGCTGAAGACCGAGCAGACTTTTCACCATTAAAATCACTGGTAATTTTTCAAGTCCACTAGCTTGCGTGGATGTCTCTAAATTATCCATCTTCCCACTCAGACATTTGCTTTTCTGCACCTCAAAGAGCACATGTAAAGCCAGACAAGATGATTACTACAAAAGTATTTTTATAGTTTACTCTATTACACTTTCCTCTATTATCAGCATAAAACATGCCAGGTAGGCTTTGGGTCAGGGGCTGGCAACTATTACTACTGCGACGTTCCAGCATTTCAGGCATGACTTCAGCCATAATGCACATGAGGACAACACTACCTCTTCCAATGCAAACTAAAAACGTCCTAGGGAAAGGGAAGTCACAAAGAAAAACAGTACCACATTGCTCACAAGATCACCTTACAGTCCCCCTGAACTAGTGTAAACCATGAAAATGAGAACTTTTTCACTTCACAAATCTTTTGGGATCTATTTTATTTAGATGACTGGCCAATGCAGACTTGCCCACTTGGTGGTGGTGTCGTTCGGCAGACATGCTGTAGATCAAGTCAGGTTTTACCAAAGTAGGAATTAGCTATTTACACAAACCAGTGCATTTAAAAATAAGAGGTCATGGAAATTTGGTGGTAAGAAAATTCCTCTTAACTTCAAAAGTATATACACTCTAAAAAGTGGATACAAAAGTACAAGTCAAGGTCAGTTCTGTGCAGCATGCCTACATGGCTGCCTTACAGATCATGCAACATGAAAGATGTCCGACAGTCAGATGCATCTTCAAGGACTATATATACACACAACCAAAGAGTGCAGAGCCGAAATATTTATAACACTGATCAACATTATGAGACTCAAAAACAAGCTAATGAGAATACCACTCACTCTTTACCATAAAACTATAACCTACACAGAAGACTCTTTTACAGAAAGCTTGATGAAGATACAAAACAAAAACACGTGGATGTTTATTTCAAATATTCTGGAGATTCACGACTCGTTATCTCAAACTTATAACATACAAGAGTATAAAAAGAGTTCTCTCCATCTATTTAGACCACAGTCTCACTAATCTCTGAAAAAATTGGCATCAGCCTCAGATAGGAGGACACCACTGGTGTTTAAAACAGTTCAGTCTTTCACTTAAGAATTCTACGTAAAAAGTACTACAAAAGTGGATATTTTTTTAATACTATTATAAGCTTTTGTTTCAATACATACTAATAAATGATTAAATAAAAATGATAAATGAACATATGAAAATACACCACCAAGGGATAGCTTCAAACAAAGTGAGCTTAGGGATTACTACTCAAAATAAGAGTACACATAACCAGGGGGACACATCCTTACAGTCATTCAAACTGCCCAAGACAATGTAGTTGCATTTTTACACTATAATGAATGGTCCATTTGTGGTGGCAAGTAATACTCAAGACAACAGTCAAATGCGAAGTCAGAAGTGAACATTCAGATTTTCCAATTTTTAAAAGAAAATATAGACCTGTCCCTCAAATGTACTGGCTCAACTGATAACCCACAGTACTTACTGGCATTAAAGAGCTACGTTCCCTCATAAGCTGACAGCCTTCATTCTTCAATACAGCTAAATAATGTGCTGCAATTCTGAGATACCACTCTTCAAGAGTGATGCAGAGCAGAAGGCCCATCTGCTTGAGAGTCTGGGAACTCTCCCAAGATGACCACCATTCTTACTCCATTACAGAAAAAGGTAATCTGAAACACCTATTCAAACAAGCATCATAGGTTCATAGGTTAGTATAAAGCTAACTGCCCTTGCGAGCCATTGTAAGCCTAGCCAATTATTCCTTGAGACTCAAGCCCTGCACCTTGTGCTTGTAAGGCAACCACCTTAACCATTAGGCCACCCTCCCAACCCCATGTAAATGCTTCATAAGACATAACATATTTAAGTTTTTAGCATATTTAGAAGGGCAGCCAGGGGAGAGAAACTGAAGTTAAGAAGTGAGTGAATAAGAAAGAACAATGATATGTAAAGGCATAAATAGGTACTTAGATTTAGAAATACTGTTCAACAAAAAAAAGCAAACTCAGATCCCAGCCTCTTTATCCCACAACAGCAGCAGTAGTTAAGCTTCCACCTACAGTCACCATCTATCTTATTTTCCTTTACAACTTCTCACCATCTAGCACCCCGACACACCACCTCTCACCTAATTACTACTTTCAATCCACCCCTTCCCCTTTTTTTCTATAGTGTATACATTTAGATACATGTTAAAAGCATTTTATACCTTGCAAAATGTTTAACCATATGTTCCCTTTATACCTTGCAATGTTTAACCGTATGTTCCCAGAAAGCCAATGTAATTACCCTCTTACACCACTGTCATTTCTTATTACTATTTTACTACTCTTCTTCACCTCTGCTGTAAGTATATTTGCACTTTCTTTGGAGCAGCACTCCACTCCATCAACAAAGAATTAGGGTTACCACCTTTTCAAACGCCCAAAAGTGGGACATTTTTGGTACAAACGTCAGATTTTGCAGGGCGAAACATACCCACGGCCAGTACCAAGGACAGAACTTCACATTTTTCCCTAAATAAAAGCTTATTCTTGTAGCATTTTGGTTGCTTATTCTGTTTCGTATAACATTTGGGTGCTTCAGATACAGAATAACTGTTTTACGGAACTACTAAGTAAAATATAGGAAATCATTTTGTCCTAAAATCTCAGGACATTTGCCGTTTTTTCAATTTTTGTTGCAGGACACAACTGCCGAAAGAAGAACTGTCCCTCACAAAGTGGGACAGGTGGCAACCCTACAAAGAATAAAGCTGACAGAAGATCAGATGAATTGGGGGGGGGGGGGGCAGCAGAGCAAATTAAGCATTACAAATTGGCTGGTGTCCTTGGCATATTACCCAATGTCACAGTTCTCGGACGTCCCGGATTTTCCCTCATATGTTTATTCCTCCCTCATCACGAAACTTATTTTCTAGCAAACCATTGAGGATTTCAATAGTTAAATAATGCCAGACAGTAGAATTTCAGACTTCTTGTTCTTCGGAAAGGTGTATATTAATGCAAACCCGGTTTAAGCGAGCACAGGCGGCAACATTTAAAACGTATCCCTGATTTTGAGCTTTTTTCATTACTTCTCTGGCTTTACCAATAAACCCCGAGTTAAAAAGTTGAGAGTTATCCCCTTTACCGTTCAGCCTTAAACCTCCCCATGAAAACAGGCGGCGCCTTAAAAGTATACAAGTAATTTTGTTATACTTATTGTGCCAACAGCCACACGATCTGCTTTCTGAGTCTGCAGCTCACGCGTACAACAGTAAAACGTGATTATACCCCTAAAATATTTTAAAACATGCAAAATAAAATATATATCAGTAGACAGACAATGTCAACTGCCACCCATTAACAAAACACCGCACGCCTGTGGTTTCTGATGAAAACTTATAATCATAATCGGGACCACACTGGCATTCTCCACTTAGATCTCCATCCTAACGCAAAACAGACACCTAGCCTACTCAGATGTCGAAATATCTTCTTTTTCTTCAACGAGAACAGTGGCATACTCCCAATAAAACCAGACAAAAATTAAAGGAAAACGGCGAGTCATTTTAAAACCTGGTTGTATGGACTGCGAAGTTGAATATTGATCAGATATAAGAAGGGCTTCCCAGATTCTCCCAACCAATCATTTCCACCAGTAAGAATCATTCTTAAGTGACACTCCACAAAAATGCCCAACCTTACCATTCACTAACTTTGGCGTTTGAGTAACCACTGCCTTAACAAGCCGCTGTGTTGCTTGAGCCATGACTACAAATCTTTTTAGAATAGATCCCCGACAGCACTTTATCTCTCAAAGTCACCTAGAAATCCGGCAGCTACGCGAAGGACCCCCAACCGGTACCACAGTTGCCCATTAAGTGTGAATGCCAACATTACTATAAATAATCATGTAATTAAATCTATGTATATGAAAACCTCAGCGCAATAATAATATCGTTCTCCTTCGGCGCATAGTTTTCAAGTAATGTAACAAACTCTGGAAAATGGTTTCGGTTGTCTTCATTATTCTTAACAAGCATATTAACGGGCACCTAAAATTTCACCCGATATCTTAAGTTACTACGGAAGCAGCTATAGGACATGTGGTGGTGGGTTTCATTATTCTTGAGAACATTTTTAGGTGTGAAAAGGTGCAACGTTTTTTGTTTTAGTGTTGGGGCTTGTTACGGGGTGGACTTTTACAATTTCAGGACATGTAATCAAATAGCTTGCTTAGGTTTTGTCCTGTTGTAAAAGACTTGTAGCACTGCTGCGCTGTTAGATACAAATAGGTGCGCGCATAACTCTTTATGTTCATCTTTTGTCTCTAAAATATGAAACTTAGTTTTGTAACAAATGGGTAAGATATGGAGTACTTCTACCGGCTAGTATGCCGGGCATACCTCTCAAGTGTACCTCATTACGAAGAACGTACCTCATTTGGTGTCTTAAAAAGTTTATGTTCCTCGACGTTCCACATTGAAAGACTCGTCACGCATCATAGGTTTATATTATTCAGTGTTAGGAATTTTTTAGGCGAAATCCATAGTAAGTAGAAGTGAATCATATTAATTAATTAAAAAGCTTTATAAATAAAACCAGTGTATTTTAACCGTCCTATGATCTTCCTAGTTGAAATTGTAAGTAAGTCATTAGTATGTGTTCCACATTTTTCCCATTTGTTCCACATTACGAGGGCTAGTGTTCCTCATTTTGGAGATGGAAGGTTGAGAACTATGTGCTGGGCGGTATTTTAATTTAGACCGCACCGATACCTGGCCGCTATAACAGTCATTGAGTGGCAGGCTGAATTAATTTGGTGCATTTTAAGTTACTTTTAGCTGCTGAGCATTGTTCATAGGTAGGTACTAGGCTATCTGCCCGAAGGCATTTATAAGCCTAGCCCAAATGTGTTGGCTTTCGCCGCCCCCTTAGATTAGTTCCCTGTGCCTCTGTCCAGCAGAGCCATTGAAGTGATTCCTGGGGTAAACATTCTGTTTCCCATCCACTCGTCAAGGTTTCTCGGGTATCTTACAGATTAGTACCTCGCAGGATACGCAGTAGCAAATCACGCCCCCGGGCCGGGCCACGCAATATTAACATGAGTATCATCCTCATTACGCGATATAATTAATAATAATTACTGTAAACAAACACAACGTAAAACAGTTTTATAAATGGTTTTGCAGGGGGGCAGGGCCCCCTGCACCCCCCTACTTAAATATACCAACTCCGAGACATCTCAACATTGTGGAAAAGTATATATTTCCTTTACCTTTTGCTTTGTATGAATAAAGTCGATTGCGCATATGAAACGCAATAGTAACATGAGTTTCATCCTCATTACGCGATATGCCCCATATCTTTTAAATAAATAATTACTGTAAACAAGGAAGGTAAACAAACACAATGTAAAACAGTCTTATAAATGTTTTTGCAGGGGGGCACGCCCCCCCTGCACCCCCCTACTTATATATACCAACTCCGAGACCACTCTACATTGGGGGATTGAATTGAATTGGAAATAGCTTTCGTGCTTTTACTGCAAGAAAGCACTGCATATGTACTTCATCTTATACAGCTGTTTTTGTGTTAAATTGAAAACAGCTTACTTGCTGTTACTGTTACGTTTACAATACCGATGCAGAATCCTTAGTCGCTCCACAACATTCCTACAAACCGCTCTTGCGGCAAGTAAAGTCGCGGCACTAAATACTTTTCTGTTAAATTGAAAATAGCTTACTCGGTGTTACTGTTAAGATGCAGACTCCTTTTGTGTAAAACATTTCACATTTGAAGTAGCTGTCGCGGGCATGTCGATGCTGGCCTTGACAACTACAGCTGTCAGTCAAAACTGCCAATCATGCCAGACACGCCCAAAGCTGCACAGTACCGCCCACGAGGTACTAATCTGTAAGATAACCGGTTTCTCTTGAAGGGGGTTAGCGAGGAGCTATGCCTAATTAGATTGGAATCCCTTTCCAGAGCATGGGAAGTCTCTGGGACAGGAATCTAACCCTCCAGCATGTCCTATTTATTGTAGTGGTGAGGTTTAGATCCCTGGAGCGTGTGGCTCGAGGGGGATATGGTTTTCTTTAGGTGGAGCATGTCCATCAGTTCTGGGTTGGACATGGCCTTGTATGTCAGGCAGAGATCACCTCTGAGTAGGCGGTATGCAACCGAGTACAGCTGGAGTTTCTTCAGTCGAGCTGCATAGGGCATCTGCTTGAGGCCAGTGATCCTGTTTGTGAGGAACTTCTGTGGTCTTTCCAGTTGTTGCAGGTGTCTTGTAAGGTACATCCCAAATGGGGCATTGTACTCTTATGATGGTTGTGATGAGTGATGCGAAGAGGGGCCCAATGACCTCTTTCGATCTGGATGCAAACCCTTTTGTGATTACGTGGGCCACATAGAAGGATTTTCTAACCACTTTGGCAATGTGATTATCAAAGGAAAGGTTACTATGTACTTGGGTCCCCAGATCCCTTATTACGTCTTCTGTATTTAGGGGGCTACCACCAATGTGGTAGTTTGTGGGTACTTTGTTTTTTTCCAAAGGGGTTGACTATGCACTTTTTGGCATTTAGCTTGAGACCATGGTTTTGACACCAGGTATCTGTCTCAGTGAGACCCTTTTGGAGGATGTCTGTGTCAGCTGGAGAGTCAATTATAGCCCCTAGTTTGCAGTCGTCTGCGAACTTGGTCAGCCATAGTTCTCCTGTGCTTGCCTGTACCTCTGAGAAGTATATGCCGAACAGGAGGGGGTCCTAGGACTGAGCCCTGGGGAATGCCATTTGTAACAGGTTTAGAGTCAGACCTAGCTTCTGCAACTCTTACCATATGGGTTCTGCCCGTGAGCCAGTTGGAAACCTGTCTCGTGACTTATGGGTTTATGTTCAGGCTGGTGAACTTGTCTATAATACCTGAGTGGGGAATAGTGTTGAAGGCCTTTGCGAGGCCTAGGTAGGCTGTGTGGACCACCTTTCCCTCGTCTATAGCCTTGGTAACTGTCTCAAAGAAGTCCACCAGGTTTAGGAGGCATGATCTGCCCTTAACAAAGCCGAACTGGGTTGGGTCCAGTGTTTGGAGGTTTCCAATGTCTCTGTTAATGAGATCCATGATGATGCGCTCCATAGCTTTGCAGACCAAGCTAGTCATGCTTATAGGGCGATAGTTCCCTGGGTCCGTTGTGGCTCCACCTTTGTGGAGCGGAATAACCGTTGCTGTGCGCCACTCTGTGGGCACGTAGCCTGTGGAGAGGCTGAGTTTAAACAGTGTGTTTAGGTGAGGGGTTAGTTCATCTTTGAGCTCATGTAGGACGCAGCCTGGGACACCGTCCGGTCCCATTGATGCTGTGTTTTTGGCTTTGGAAAGGGCTGTTTTAACCTGAGTGTCTGTGATTTCAGGGGCACTACATTCTTCTGGTATAGTTATGGGCCCTTTTGGAGGTGAGAGGGGGGTGAAGTTTGCACTGAACCTGTCTGCCAGGATGTTGGCTATATCAGTCGGTTCAGTGTATTTTGTGCCATTCTGCACTAACTCCAAGCAGATCTGAGAATTGCCAATTAGATTCTTGACATAGCTAAAGAATGCCTTGTAGTTATCTTTGGAGTCCATGGCAATTTTTCTTTCGAAGCTAACCTTGGATGATTTTATGAGGGAATGTAGTTTCTTGCTGATACTGATCAGGGATGTCTTCCCTTCTTGGGATTTTACTCTTTTTCTGTACTAGTTTCCTCCTTCAGTTGTATAGTTTGTTTATGGTAGGGATCCACCAGACTGGTTTCCTTTTCTTGGAGGAGTGAGTCTTGGTTTTGTTTGGGATAGCACGATCCATGCATTCTTGTAGGTGCCCGTAGAGTGCATTAGTAAAGGATTTTGCAGCTTGGACAGCATTATCCTCTAGCATGGGGGCTTTGAAACTTCCCACCTCGGTCTTAAGTAACGTGAAGTTTGCTTTTGAAAAGTTTTTCATGGTGGTTTCTTTGACCGGGGGTGGTGGCGGAATGTGGATATCCATCGTGATTAGTTTATGGTCAGATCTAACCAGCGAGGGGTTGACCTCCGGTGTAGAACACCGGTCGCCCATGTTGGTGATGACCAAGTCCAATATGTTGTCACCTCTGGTGGGGGTGTTAACCAGTTGATCCAGGGCATTTGAGTTTATAAATTCTAGGACATGTTGGGCCAGGAAGTTCGTACTTGAGTAGTTCTCCCGGTTAATGTTTGGATAATTGAAATCACCCAATATCAGAGTGTTTGGTAGGACCTTTATGTTTCCAGGAATGCGGGTGATCTGTAGCAAGCTATAATTTGAATAGCAGTTTTGCCCATTGTTAGTTGCACGTGGATGATCTCTGAAGCATCATGCTGTGCCACTAACCTGGAGGTGTGGGTATCCTTGATGAATGTGGATACTCACCCACCTTTTGTATTTCGGTCCGGGTTTTGTGGCCGAAATGTATGGTATGAGTTGTAGGCTGTTAGTGCTGGGGTGCTCTCTGGAGCCCTAAACCAGGTTTCTGTTACTGCACATATATCGATTTTCTCCATACTGAGGAGTGCCTCGAGTGCATGCATTTTGAGGTTTAGACTTCTGGCATTGAGCAGCATTACCCTCCGTTTTTTGTTACTTTTGCTACTTACGGCGGTGGGTTTGTCTTTTGAGCCTTGCCTAAAAAAGGCACTATGGGGGTGGCAAGAGCCTTGGCCAGTATTCGAAAGCCTAAGGGTGACAGGTGCAAGCCATCTCTAGCAAAGTAGCGTGGCTTGTCGAGCATGTCATCCCAGGCTGACAGACACTGGATCCCCTTTGAATGACACCAGAAGCTTAGCCAATTGTTGAACTTGATCATTTTTTCTCTATACCGTGGTATCATTCTTGGTGAGGGCAGGATGCTACTCAGGGTCAGGGTCATACCAGCCTGGGCTACGTGATCAGAGAACTCCTCCATGTCTCTTTTCATGTAGTCCAGGGAGATATGGCTCAGGTCATTCACACCAACATGGACAATGACAGAGTCATATTTGTACTTGTTCTGGAGTGACCTGAGTGCTTGTGTTATGTGGCAGATCCTGGCACCCGACAGGCAACTAACAGTAACCTTCTCCTTGTTCAGCCTAGTGAGTGGGACGTCAGTGTGCCTGACTATAGAGTCACCTATTACTAGTGTGTTGGGTATGCTATTTTGCCTTAAGGGCTGTGATTGTGTGGCACACTGGTTTTGTGAAGTATGTGTTTCATGGTTTGTGTTGGGGGTGGAGGTTACTTGGATGTCTGCTTTGGAGGTCTCTGTTGCTTTTGCAGATTTTTATTTAGAGCCTCCGAGTATGTTTTTGTGTATTTATGTGTGTTTTTTGCCAGTGCTGGTTTCATAGGTCTATGTAAGACTGGTGGTGTGATGCAAGTAATTCCCTTCTCTTCTTGACTGCCTGGTCCAGTCTTGGGTTGAGGGAGCTTAGCCTCCAGCTGGGCTTTATAATTGCATCTCTTGCATGTATTAGTGTTTGGTGGAAGAAGGAGAGGGTTGTCTGTGTACATGAGGCAATTGTAACATTGCCTCAAAATGCCCAGATTCACCAGTTGGACTGGAGAGTACACCTGAAACTGTCGACACAGATATGTTATCAAAGACGGTTAAAGACAACAACAGTAAATGAAAACGAGGTGGTTGAATTAGAACAGTCAGATTTTTTGTGTTATTGTTGTTAGAGCGAAATTGAAGTGTATTAATCCACCAGATGTGCAGTAAAAAGTCCTGCCCAAACCCCGTCTGCGACCATTTTGACTGCACTGCCCACCATTTGATTGAAAGATGCCACCAAAACACAAGGTAATATAGACCTATAAACAGATTAGCACTGCGTGTCAATCACGGCACATTGCAGTTGTTACTCTCCGCCCTCCCTCATGTCAATCACAGCGAACACGAATTCGGTGGTGGGTTAATACACTTCAGTTTGAAAAGATGAGATGCTTATTTAAAACTCGTTGCCAACTTGTGTTTTAATGTCTGACTTGTTAAATGCTTCTTCCCCAGTGCTTATAATATATTACATTTTACTTGTTATTGAGAAGGAAGACAAACCTGGGAGTGGATAGTTTGTTTGTTTTATTTATTTATTTGATATTTGTTAACCGGGTTAGTCTGACTGGGTAGATACCTTTTTTCAGCAGAGATCCGAGGAGAAAAGCTGCAGAAAATATAATATGGAAAAAGATATTAACAATTCGAAAGTTAACAAATGGAATATATGCAACAGAACAGTGGTAAAAAAAATAATCAGAAAGCTTAGCTTACAGTAAATTAATGAACATATTTACAAAAGTTTTTTTGTGAGCACAGATATGCAGGTATAAATAACATATACAATTAAATGTTACATATTCTTAAGTTCTGAGATGTAAAGATGAGACAGCCAGAAGAAAATGGACATGTATCCAGTCAGACTGTCCCAGTCAACAAATGTAAAATAAAATAAAATATTGCAGTGATAATAATTAGAGTGTAGACAGTTATTGAGAACGGCTATAGGACGACAAAGTTCTTGTTATTTAAAGGTGCAACTGGGGGCGGGGGTGTACCAGTAGGAGGAAAGAGATGACAGGAAGGTAAGGTTATGTTGGTTCAGAACAGAGACATGACCATGCCAAATGGTAGGTGTCTTTTAGTGCCATTTTGAAGGAGAAGGCGTTGGCGATTAATCTGACATTTGAAGGAAGTTTGTTCCAGGCCTTAGTGACAGAGTAGCAATACAGTAGCTTGCCAGTGTTTTTATTGGGCTTATAAACGTGCAGTAGGTTCTGCTCAGAACTGCGAAGAGTACGGTTGGAGATGTAAGGCTAGAGAGGGGCAGAAGGATGGGTCATGTAAAACTGAGCTGTGACAAATGGGTAGTAGAATTTGGTGCTGGAATTCAAGCCATTGCAGATTTTATATGGCTATACAGTGATGGGTGCGATAAGGTAGGTTAGAAGCAAATCTTGCTGTTTTGTTATAGATACTTTCTAGTTTATCCAGGAGATTAGATTGAAGGTTTTGCAAAAAATAGGGGCTGCATGGAGTAAAGTGGGAGTAAGTAGGCTTGAGCAAGGGAAAGTCTTGAGGACTGAGTGAGGAATTGTTTGTGTCTATGTAGGAGTCCAAGTTTCTGATTGGGCTTTTTAATGCATACCTGAATATGGTGATCAAAGTTTAGATGGTCGTTGATAGTAACTCAGAGGAGTTTAGTATGAGGTTCAGTAGAGATGACTGTATTGTCAAGTGCAGAGACAGAAAAGGTAGCTTTATGATGCTGAAGGGTTGTAGGGAGGAAAAGGAGAAGTTTAGTTTTTTTGGGTTCAGTAAGAGTTGATTAGAAATAAGCCATCTTTCAAATGAATGGAGGGACTGTTGAGTGAGGGTATGGAGATGAGAAATGTCAGAGCATGAAATGATAGTGGAGTCGTCAGCATATGATAGAGTTAGGGTAAGAAGAGGAGAGATCGTTAAAGATATTGAAAAGTAAGGGTCCAAGGATGGAGCCTTGGGGCACCCCTGTTTGAACAGATAGGAAGGGAGAAAAGGTAGTTTGCCATTTTACAGCCTGAAGTCTGTTTAAGAGGTAGCTGGAGAACCAGGATAGGGAAGAGTCGGTGAGGTTTAGAGAAGCAAGTTTAGAGAGCAGCAGTTTATGGGAAACAGTGTCGAAGGCTTTGGATAAATTGAGGAACAAACAGAAGACTAACTTATTATTATCATGGGAATGTGCAATGGTGTTTATAAAGGATATGAGAACAGTAGCAGTACTATGCTTTGGACGAAAGCCATGCTGAGAGGGGGTAAGGAGATTTCTTGGAGGAGGTGACTAGAGCTGTTTGTGAATGCATTTTTTGAATATTTTTGACAATGTTTTGTTTTAAAATTGAATCTATTTAAATATGTGTAATTGTGTGGCAGAAGTTAGTTTCTGAGGAAGTCTGTTGGACGAATAGCAAATATTAAACTTTAACTGCGCTAAAAAACAATTCTTTTTGTCTCCACCTGGTGCTTTTTTGGTGGCTTTTTTGTTATTTAGTTTACATTACACTGTTATCTGTTAGCTGCTGTGTGTTTTTTGCATTACCACCTTTGTGAAGGGGAATTTCCAGATGTTAGAGACAGTGTTTTCCAGAATGGATCTAGTGATTAAGATGGAGATGGGGAGGGAGATAGAGTTAGCAGCAATTTTTAGGAACTGAGGAGGTACATTATTAACTGATGGTGAGCAATTTTTAAGTTTAGAGAGAAGGGACTTGATGTATGCTGTAGATACAGATTTGAGAGAGAAGGGAGTAGAGTTGTAAGTGGTGGTGGGGTTAGGGTTGAGAAGAGTATCAGTTTTAGTCAGGTTATGAATAGAATCAATGAAGAAAGTATTGAGTAGAGTAGCAATATCAGTGGGTGAGCTGTTTGGGTATGGGTTGGAGGTAGATGGACATCCAGGGTTTAGTAAGTTATTCACAGATTGCCAGAATGTATGGGTGGTTGGAGTTTGAGCAGTCTACTGATTTATGAAAAAAGTTTTGTTTGTCAAGGGTGATGTATTTTTTTGTTAAGTTACAGAGCTCTCTATAGGTTTGGTGATCATTGTAGGTATTGGATTTCTTCCATTTTTTCCAAGCACTGTCTCTCCTATTCATAAGATTTTGAGTGGCTTTTGTTAACCAGGGGGCAAAGTGTGTTTTGCTCCTGAGTTTCCTAGTGGGGGCTAAAGAGTTGAGTGTATCTAAAAAGATGTTATTAAAGGATAGGGCTGCCTCCTCAAGGGGGGTGTTATGGAGGAAGGACCAGTTAATTGAAGAAAGCAGATGAAGTTGGTGAGATTTCAACACTGTAAAGTTGAGGTTTTTGTAGCCGAGATGAATGTCTACTAATAATGGTGGGATGGTGATCACTGAGGGTGTCAGGTAGGGTAGAGGGGTTGTGGTAGAGTTTAGGGTTGGAGGTGAGGATCCAGTCAAGAGTGGAGATAGTGCTGCTGTGTTTGTTAAAACGAGTAGGATCAGTAATTAGTTGAGAGAAACCACAGAGGTTGATGGAGGCATGTGGAGAGTCAGTTACAAAGGTATTTCAATCAGTGTTTACATCACCCATAATAATGGTTTCATGAGTAATATTTTGGGAGAGCCATGAGAGCAAATTTTCCAGAAAAGGGATGTCGTTGCCTGGAGGGATGTAAATGGATACAATAGATAGCTTTTTATGAGTGTTAATTTGACAGTTGGCTCTGAGAATTTTGGCAGGTTGGAAATGGAGCTAACAGTGACAGGGAGAATGGTAAGATGGTATAGCAATACCACCTCCTTTCTTTTTAAGGCAATCTTGTTGGAGGATGTTGTAGCCTGGAGGAAGTATTTCAGAGATGGATATATTTGACTTGAGTCAGGTTTCAGATAGGCAAAGAATGTCAGGTGTATGTGTTGAGATTCAAGCATGGATGAGAGAGGCTTTGTTCAGGATACTTTGTATGTTCATAGGTAATAATGAAAGATGCTTGGAGGGAGTAGATGAGGTTGATTGGCAATCAGTATTGGTGGCATAATAATGGGGGTAAGAGGCGTTATCTGGGACATAGGGGCTTTGGTTAGGCACAGGGCTTGGATGTATGTCACTAGATAGCAGATTTGGGAGAGGTAAAGTATGGGAAGTAAGGTGATTAATTAGGAGGTAGTGTTTTGTTTTAGTTTTGAGAGGAATTAAAGAGGCAGGGAGTGGTTTGATTTTAAATAAGGCAGTGTAGGAATGTGTAAAAAGAGATGAAGTGATAGGCAGAGAATAAGAATGTAAGGGAGTGGGTAGGTAAGGGTAGGACACAAGTAATTGGGTGGGAGAGTGCATAAATAGGAAGTGGCAGTGGAGCAAAGAAAGATGGTTGGTATGGTACAGATAATAAGTAGGATGCAGTTAGGGTAGAATTAGAAAGATCCATGATTTGAGAGGCTAAGGGATGTGTGAGCAGGGATACAGTGCAGATAGGTTATACTAAGGAGAAAGGGAGAAATTACGGGGAGGTGGAGTGGATGGTAGTTTAGAGTATGGTGGGAGGTATTCAGTGATAGGAGAGTGCTGAGGAAGCTGGGAGGTGATAGTTACTTCTAATTAATGTGGAGTTTTAATGCATTTCAGTTCAGCACAATAACTTACTAGTAAAAGTCTGTATTATACCATGGTTAACAGTCATGCTCCCCAACGGCCCATCCATAATTATGCCAACTAATTCAAACAATGGAAAAAATCATCAGGAGTTCACCTTCACCTGGTAACCCTACGTTATGTGGGCATTGCTTCTCACTCCTCAAAACCCTAATACAAACCATGACACACAAAGCAACCAGTATTACCTGCAATGACAGTGAGTGTCAACTGCAGCTGCATCTCCTGCTGCAAAATTACACTACTTTTCAAATATAATTCTATAACCCTAAAATAAGATGATCATATTTCATTTTAGACAGCTCCATCTTGTAGGACTTTCATTAGTTTCCCAGAGTATTTCTTTAAGTGGGCATAAACATCATCCCAGAGCTTGTTACAGAAGGGGTATAACAACATAGTGTGACCCCCCTACAAGACTGTGCAACCTAAACTGAAATATCACTGTAAGCTATTACAGCATAGTTGATAACTGTTTTTCCCTATATACAAAAAATTATTTTGATGAATTAATATGATTCAGTATTATTTAGCATAGCTATCTCCAAAGCCAATTATGAGTTGAAACTAGCCTCCGAAACAGAGAAACCACAAGTCCTTCTTCAATTACTTCAGGAACTGCCATGGCAAAGCCCAGGTTTGTTCCAAATTAGTACTTAATGGTACCACTTACAATGATCCTGTTGATTTAGCCATCCTACTAGCTGATAGGTTCAATGCAAACTTCACCCCCTGCCCCCCCCCAAAGGCCCATTCAACATCCCTGATACTTGTCCCACACCTCACATCTCTGTAGATCAAGTGTTAAAAGCCCTATCCAAGGTAAAGAACACAGCTTCCATGGGACCTGATAGTACCCCAGGCTGTTTTCTGCACCATCTCCAGCAAGAACTAGCTTTGCCATTGAACATCTTATTCAACCACAGCCTAATTACAGGCTTCATTCCAGCAGAGTGGAGAACTGCCAT
Source organism: Protopterus annectens (assembly GCF_019279795.1). Taxonomy (NCBI): domain Eukaryota; kingdom Metazoa; phylum Chordata; order Ceratodontiformes; family Protopteridae; genus Protopterus; species Protopterus annectens. The sequence goes on along the minus strand of NC_056741.1, from coordinate 1,344,354,824 downwards.
TGTTATCCCCTTGCACAAAGGTGGTGCCACTAATTATTGCCTCATTAGCTTGACAACTCTGAACTGTAAAGCCATGGAGCGTATTATTATGGATCTCATAAACATGTACATTGGTAATCTCCAAGCACTTGACCCCACCCAATGTAGATTTGTCAGTGGCAGATCTTGCCTATTGAACCTGGCTTACTTCTTTGAGACTGTCACCAACTCCCTGGATGAGGGAAAGTCAGTACATACAGCTTTCCTTGACTTGGCCCAGGCCTTTGACACAATCCACCACTCGGGCTTTATCGAAAAGCTAACACAACTTGGTGTAAATCCTTGCCTCATCAGGTGGGTGGTCAACTGGCTGACCAATAGGGCCCACAAGGTCAAAGTAGGCACCATCACCTCTGACAGCAGACCTCTTACTAGTGGTACTCCCCAAGGATCCGTCCTGGGACCCCTACTGTTTGGCATCTACTTCTCAGAGGTCCAGGCAAAGACAAAAGGTGTGTGGCTGACCAAGTTTGCAGTTGACTGTAAGTATGATGCTGTCATTCACTCCCCAAATGATGGCAGCATACTGCAAGGGGGTCTCACATCTACAGATAACTGGTGCCAAAGTCATGGCCTTAAGTTAAATGCAAAAAAATGTATTATCATACCATTTGGCAAAAATACGGCCCCTACTGATTACCACATCAACAGCAACCCCCTAAGCACACCACCTGTAGTGAGAGACCTTGATACGTAGGTTGACAACAATCTCACATTCGACCATTATGTGGCGGCAGTGGTCAGAAAAGCCTTTTACTTGGTTCATCTCATAAGTAAAGGGACTGCATACAGAAAAAAGGAGGTTATTACCCCTCTGTACTCCTCCCTCATTAGGCCTATAATTGAATATAATGCCATGTTTGGTATGCACCTCTCCAAACACCTGCACCAACTGGAAAGGCCACAGAAATACCTCGCAAAAGAGAATCCATGGCCTCCAACATCTGTCCTATGTGGATAGGCTTAACTCACTATCACTCTACTCTATATCATACAGATTTCTCAGAGGTGATCTGTGTCTCACCTACAAGACAATATTGGACCCTGCCTTACTAGAGATGCTCCATATTCGTAAGTCTTAACTCCTTGTGCATTACTTGCCCGATAGACCTAAATCTAATATGCAGCCTCAACAAAACCTGCTGGAGAGACAGGTTTGTCTCCCAGAGACTTTCCCATCTCTGAATAGACTTCCCATACATGTCAGAGAACCTCGCTGACCCTCTTCAAGTGCAACCTTGATGAATGGATGAGAAACTCCAAATTTATTCTAGGGGTTCCACCTTTGTCCCTCATTGACAGGGGGTGACAGGTGCTGACTGAGGGTTCTTTTTTGGGGATAAACTTTTGGCTAGGCTTGTAAGGACCCCAGGGCCATTAGCCTAGTCACCCCCTATGATCTGTCACAAAATGACAAGGAATATGTGACAAACCTTTCAGTATGAGGAGCATTACTCACACAGGTACACGTGCAAGTTCTAAGTGTAATCACCAGTTACTGTTAATTACCTATAAGTATTATCACACATTCCAATCCCTAGGACACAGTGAATACATTACCAAACAAATTCAGTGTTAACTTTACCTTACCTAACCCTGTTGTTGCCTCCACTACCCTTGAAAATTTAATTTCTCCTGAAGTCACATTAAAATGTCTTAGAATACCTGTCAAATGCTAAAAATAATACTTGTATGGGACAGGATATATTCTCATCAGTGTGATGTATGCACTGACCAAGTGTCTACTCAAACTGTTCAACCACAGCCTGCCTTCCAGGTATATCTGATGCACAAAGAACAGGCACTGTGAGTGCCTTACAGAATGACTAACTCTTTAAAGACCTGGGTAATTACAGGCCTATCAGCCTCTCCAACCTTATATGCAGAGCCATCATGAACTTCATCATATCTGAATTGATTTATGCAGATATAGGCAATTGATCTAGACCCCTCTTAACTTGTTTTTTTGAAGGGCAGATACCGTCTTTTGAACCTAGTATGCTTTGAAAGGGATATGGATACCAGTAGGTACTCTCTGCATGTGGCTTATCTTGACCTGATCAAGGCTTTTGGCACTATCCTCTGTGTTGGTACTACTACTGAAAAATTATACAGACTAAATGTGAACCTCTGTGTTGTCTGTTGGATTGCATATTGGCTATCCAATATATTCCATATTGTGAAAGTTGCTGGTTCCTTCTAAGAACATAAAATTGTAAGTAATGGGATGCCACAGGGATTAGTGCCAGGTCCTCTCCTGTTTGGTATTTATTTTGCAGATATGCAAGTCAGTATCCCAGAAGTGTGACTGACCAAGTTTGATGACAACTGCAAGCAAAGTACTGTTATTTGTTCATTCATTAATACTAAATTGTAGCAAGGACTGCAATATGCATATACCTGGTGTAATGAAAATGATATCAAGCTAGATGCAAACAAATTGTGGCATTGTAGCATACAGCAAAAAAGCTGATCCTGCCTCATATGTTGTAAATGGTACTACTGTTCGGAAAAACATTATGTAGATATCTCTCTCTCTCTCTCATTCAGTCATCATGTTTACATGATAGACAGGAAACCATTTGTCTGTCCTGGTTAATATTCAAGGAAATATCTTCAAGCTCCAGAAAAGTGATCATAATATCATAGTCTTCCTTTATCAGACCCATCATCAAATTCAATGCCCTGTGTGGTATGTACATCTCCAAATATATCACTCAAATGGAAAAGTCCCAGAAATGTCCAACCAAGAAATTTAAAGGTTTTAAATCCTTTAACTATCGTGACAGATTTACATTAGTATGAGTCTCCTTATATTCATTGTCCTAACTGCTGCTCTGAGGTTACCTGCATCTCACTTTTTAAGCTATGAATGACCCAGTTCTGTTTGACCTTCTAGTCTTTCTCAAAACAAGTTGGCTGTACAAACATCCGCACTAGTGACCTTTATCTGGACAAACAAACAATATTTGCTGGAAAAATAAGTTCTCAACTCAACATATTTCCTATCTATGGAAGAAATTACTACTACAAGTCAAAGTACTACTTTGGCTACCGTTATGTCTAGTCTTAATGACTGGATGGTTTGACACAAAACTTTACATCAGGGTACCATGTATGGTCCAGCTTGATTTAGGAGGTGAGCATTATTAAAAGCGTAAAAAGTGTAGTGATAAGCTTTAAATGTGTTGACTTAAAGGTGCATATAGCTAGGCATCTTATGGTCCCTGCGATCACTTACCTACTATTCTTTCTATGTAATGTATTATATGTTCAAATAAAATGTCCATACACCTGGAATGTTGTAACGTATTTAATAAGAAATGCAGACTCCAAGAGAAATGAAGCAGAAGCTAAAGCATTGCGCAAAGTTAAACTACTGGAAGTTTCTAACTACATTCATTACAAGCAAAGTTGAGATAGCAGTGATGAAGAGCTCAGAAGCAGCTTGGAGAAAGTATTAATTACACATACTGAAAACATCCAGTTTGTACCACCACAATATTCATTAGGATGCTCACAAGTGGCACAGGCATTATGGGCGTGTTACTAGCTAATATGAGGTTTTAGTGTGGCTGCCATATGAAGGAGAGAGCACATGACACACATCTCATTTGCAGAAAGGCTCATAGGTGATTGCTAGGTTAATGGCACAAGAGCCTTTACAAGCCTAGCAAATAATACCCAGGATATAACAATATTATATAGTAATTCTCCAGATATGGGATGGGGTAGTATTAAGGTAGTGGATCATTGGGTGTTTAAGCCCCGAGTCATTTTTACAGACTGCCTTTGTCTATAAGGGAAATGGGCAGTACCCCTGGAGTGAATTTTGGAGAAATGGTGGTGCTGTGGTAGCTTTTTCACCTCACAGTAAGACACTGTCCGGTTCGATTCTCAGATAGAGCGTCTTCTGCATGGAGACATGCGTGAATGGGCGTACCTTCGTTGAAGGTTGTGCATCAGGGCTGGTAACTCGGTACGTAAAAATCAACTACCAATCATTAGCGGACCGGAGTTTCGCTGTGGCGACCCCTAACCGGGAAAAGCCGAAAGACACAACAACAACATCTATGAAGATCCTGTGGAACATAACAAAGATGCTAAATGGATAGAAGAAGTAAAAGAAAGAATAAGAAGTTCAAATATATAAGATATGAAATGGGACAAAGTAATGGTCAGTGAGATTGAAACAACGTTAAGAAAAGCTGCTGAGTGGAAAACCCCAAGCCCAGATGCAGTAGCTAACTTCTGACTACAAGTATTAACCTCTTTACATGAAAATGTATACATGAGTAAGAACTATTTATATGCTCACCTCAGACACTAGTCTGGTTAACAACAGGAAAAACAATACTTCTACTTAAAGGTGAACCTGCAAGCTATCCTAAAAACTATAGACCAATAACTTGCCTTCTGATGACGTATAAACTATACACTGGAATTGATGCTGACAGAGTTTAGTAGAAAACTCAATCATGGCAATAGATCAAAAGGGTAATAAAAAAGAAAGTCATGTGGAACAATGGATCATTTGTTATTAAAGTTAGAATGGAGAACTGTAAAAAGGGGAAAAAATCTAAGTATAGCATGGACAAACTATAAAAAAAAGCATTTGACAGTATCCCACATTCATGGATAAAAGAGAGCTTAAAATGTATAAGATACACCCTGCACTGATCGATTACATTACAGCGACCATGAAACAGTGGCAAACCACTTTTTAGTTAAGACATGATATAGGACAAATTATTATTCCAAGGATAAAAATTCAAAGGGGATATTCCAGGGTGACTGTCTGTCACTGGTGCTATTTTTCCTTGCCCTTAACCCATTAAGTTGTCTACTTAAGAGATTAGGTCACGGATACAGTTTCACTCTCAGAAAACAACAAAAGTGTAAAGACTTTTCATCATCTTTTTGTAGATGATTTAAAACTGTATAGCTCATCAGATGAGGAACTGAAAGCACAACTGCAAGTGGCATACTTCTCAACGATCCAGATTTTCACAGAATGGCCAGATTTTTGATTCATATTTTTGGTCTGTTCCTCATAAAATTTGTGGTTTGCTGGAAAATCACTGGTATGATCTGAGGATTGAAGTCTCTAAATAATACATACATTTAAGTTTCCGACTTCAAATTCTTCAGAAAATGTATGTTTAAACAAACTAAGTTACTCTAGCAATTTTCTAAGTTTATAAGCACAATATTTAAAATATGTCCCTATTTCTAGCCTTTGTCCCCCCATTTTGTTGGGCTTTGTCCATATTTCTTGCACTAACAGGTTGAAAGGTATGGCAAGTGGTCAAAACTTTTTCAGATGATGTAAGCATGTCATTTGGTCTTGATAAATGTGCAGAAGCAACCTTTAAAGCAGGAAAGCTGCAATACCAAGAAAACATCAGTTTGGCACAGGAATGTGATATAAAAACTTGAGCAAGAGGGAGTCTATAAATATCTGGGAATCGATGAAGGGTCAACAATAAAACATGAACAAATGTAAATAAAAGTGAGTAAGGAATATTTTAGAAGACTTTACTGAAAACAGCACTGACATCTAGGAACAAGGGCTAAGCTATGAACCACTTTGCTCTTCCTGTCCTAACTTACAGTTTTGTAGTGATTTGACTGGCCCCAAAAGGTGTTGGATAGGTTGGACAGGAAAACAAGAAGGGATGCTTCGTGCTCATCAAATGATTTATAAAAGTCAGTGCATACCGAGATTACATATTCCCCATTCTGAAGGCAGTAGGCGCCTCCTCGAAATTGATTACATGTATAGATTTGCAGTCTTGAGACTGCATACATATATGCTGACCTCACAAGACTCAAACACAGTGAAAGTTTTGAAACATGAGAAGAATAAGTCTAAGATGGCTTACCTGCTTAGTTTAGCAGAAGCATATTGGCATCAGGCGGGAATGGAAATCAAACCAGAAGTAGGTAAAATCAGGCAGTAACTGGATGTGCCAAAACACAAAAGAAAGAATATAAGATAAAGGATCAGATAAGAAGGCAGGAAATGTGTAAAATGCATAAATATAGTTGTAAGTATAGAAAACTCTTGGGACAACCTCATGTTGATTAGGACTGAACACAGGAATGGTTAAGGAGATGGGAATTTAGACCAAAAGACAAAATATTAGCAGTCCAAGATAGTGAACTACATACACATTGTTTTACAAAGTCCATTGAACATGTGGGAGAAACAGACAAATGTAGGTTTTGTAAAACAGAATTGGAAACAGTTGCATATCTTGTTGCTGGTTGTGATATACCAATGGCAGAAGGACTGTATACTGAAAGGCATAATAATGTAGCAAGATTGTTGCATTGGAGATTGTGCAAACATTATAATATTGAAGTAGCTGAAAAATACTGTAAACATGAGCCACAAAGCATCGTAGAAAATGATGAAATTTATATCACATGGAGTCATCCATAACCAACAGTTCAAAAACAGATGAGAGAAAAACAGATATAATAGTCCATGAAAAGAAGACAAATGTAGCATTGATCATTGAAACTGCTACAAGCAGTGACTGCAGTGTCTTAAGTACAGAGATGCACAAAGTCATAAAATACCAGGATTTGCAGGCAGAAGCAAGGGCAATGTGGAAGAAAGATACCCAGACAGTTTCAGTAGTAGTAGGAGCAACAGGTCTTATAAAAAAGAATTTCCAATTATACTTAGATATGTTACTGATAGATGTAACTCCATATGAATTGGAGAAGGAGCCATTACTGGGCACATTGTAGATGCTGCAAAGAGCTATTCTGGGTAACATCAAAGATTGAAACAATACTAATTTCATTAACTTTAATCATACTTTGACTTAGGAATGCGGTTCAATCCCGTGATGGTATTAGAAACCCAAAATATCTGGAGAAATTAAAAAAGAGTGAATTTGTGGTTCTCCATCTATTTATTCAAATTCTTTTTGAAGAGAGTGAGAGATGGGCTTTGTTTTATAAAGATGGGAAATTTATTCCATAGATGAGATAGCCTTTGGAATGCAAATTTGTCTCACTAGCAAGTTCTGTTAGTGTCACAAATAAGGTTCAAGTCCATGGAACGTGTAGCCATAGTATAATTTTTCTTCAGAATATGTAACATTTTCATCAGGGCTGGATCAGAGAATGCCTGGAGGTCAGGCACAAGTTCCCTCTCATTAAACGATCTGAGACATAGTAAAGGGATAGGAATATGATCAGTCTGCATAAGACATATCTTATGCTTTGTATTTTTTCAGTGAGAAACCTCTGGAGCCACTCCAGTTGCTGTAAGTGCTTAATTAGGTATGTGCAGCAGGGAGCATTGTACTCGATTGTAGGCCTGATGAGGGCTGAGTGCAGTGTCACTATAACTTCGTTTGATCTTGATGCCTTGCCTTTACTTTTAAGTTAAACCATCCAGAAAGATTTTCTCACTAAAATAGCTACTTGGTAGTCAAAGTTTAGTTTACTATCTGTTTGTATCACTGGGTCTGCTTTTAGAGTTGTGCCATTAGGGATATCTGATTTACCGAAGGGTATGATTATGCATTTTTAGCATGAGGCCATGGTTTTGGCACCAGTCGTTTGTCATTTTTATGCCTGTTTGTAGGATGTCAGCATCATTTGGGAATTCAGTAATAGCTCCCAGCTTACAGTTGTCAGTGAACTTTGTGAGCCAGAGGCTCTCAACATTGGCTTTCACTTCAGAGAAGTATATATCAAACAGGAGGGGTCCCAACACTGAGCCCTGTGGTATACTGCTAGTAACAGGTTTCCTATAGGAAGTGGATTCACCTCTCCAGACAACATGTACCCTATCAGTGATCCAGTTGGCTATCCATCTGACAGTGTAAGGGTTTATGCCTCACTCAGTAAGTTTATCTATGATCCCTGAGTGGGATTGTGTTGAAAGTTTTGGCCAGATCTAGATAAGTGATGTGTACTGTTTTACCCTCATCCATGGCCCTGGTGACTTTCTCAAAGTCCATCAGAGTAAGCAGGGAAGATCTTCCTTTGACAAAGCCAACTTGGGTCTGGTCCAGTGTGTGGAGAGTTCCTATGTTGTTATTGATCAGGTCCATGATAATTCTCTCCATGGCCTTGCTGATAAGACTGGTCAAGCTTATGGATCTGTAGTTCCCCAGGTCAGTTGATTGGCCCCTTTGTGGAGTCCTCCATTCCTCTGGGACAAAGCCCGTCTGGGGGCTGTGGTTAAAGAGGGTTTCTAAGTGCCCCTGATAGGTTTAGTTTTAAGATATTTGAGAAACACCCTTTAATGTTGTTGGGACCCACAAAAGCTATGTTTTTGGCTTTAGTGAGTGCAGTAAGGATCTGTGCCTCGTAATGATAGGTGGGAGATGGCTGCAGGTATTTCTTTGGGTGTGGTAGGAGGTGATGGTGGGAAGAAGTTTGAAATGAACTTGTTGGCCAACAGGTTTGCTGTAGTGTCAGACTGAATGTAAGTGTTGTTGTTCATGATTAACTCGGCACATTGTTGAACGTTTTCCCTGAGGTTATGAATATGAATTAAAAAAAGCCTTATGGTTATCTTTTACCTGGGAGGCTATCTTTGCCTCATAGTTTGGTTTGGCTTGGCATATCTGACCAGCTCTCTAATTTGTTTGTTTAGACTGGTGAGTATCTTTTTGCACTGTTTTGTCTGTTCCTTCTTGGCTTTGGAGAGGATTTTCTTCCTTTTGTTGAATAGCCTATTTATGCTATGGGTCCACCAGGGAGGTTTACTTTTGCTGATTTTCATAGGTTTGACTTGGACAGGTTCTGCTTCCTCTATGCAGCTTTGAATGTGGTTGTACAGTGCTTTTGTGTACAGCTTAGAGTATGCCTCACTATCATTAGGGTTTTGAGTGGCTTGGAAGTTTCATAATCTGTCACTTAGTTTGAGGTAATTGGCCTTAGCAAAGTTCTTAACTGCTTTGTAGTTTGATGGGAGGTCTAAGTTAGTTTTAATACTAAAGGAGATCATTTTGTGATCAGTGTTTACCAGGGAGGAGTTAATGGACAGAAGGGAGCAGCATCCCCTATGTTCAGGAGTACTAAGTCTAGGATATTTGTACCTGTAGTTGGAGAGCTAACTAGTTTCTCCAGGGTGTTTGTGTTGATGAATTCCAAAAACCTCTGAGCATTTGAATTATGGGTTGTATAAGTCTCCCAGTTTATGGAGGGGTAGTTGAATTAACCCATAAGTATGGTATTAGGCTGAATGTTTTTTCCCCAACATCTTTATTACATTTCCGCATGTGACAAAAACAATCGTACATTTATATAAATGAAAAATATACAAAATGAAATCACTTTAGTTGTAAATAGTTTACATGACAGACAGCATTGACACAACTGTAGTTGTAAATATTACTAATCACTTATAAACATTCTAGTCATTGTCAATTAAGCATTATATAGCTCATTCAAATCCTGCCGCTTAAACCTCATTCCTGCTCAGCATATACGTTTCCCACAATTCCCATTTTTTTCTATGTAGTTTGCTCCTTCCCTTTTCTAAGGATCCCAATTCCAATTGTTTTATCTCAGTTACTATATTCACTACTACTAGTAAAGTTTGTCTAGACTTTGATTTCCATTTTCTAGTAATTGCTTTTTTGGCAGCCACCATAATTAGACTCAGCCAGGCTTTACTATGTTTAGCCAATTCCGATTCTGTAGCATAACAAAAAAAAAAAAAAAACATCTCCCCAGTCAGTCCAATCTGCCCACCCAGCATCTCTGACAGCTCCCAGCTACCTCTTTCTTGCCCATCACACCTCCAGCATTTGCTATCCATCTGAGGAAAAATTCTTTGGAGTCTACTTGGGGTATAAAAATACCTATGTAAACATTTCCAGGCAAAGATCCTAAATCTTCTAGACTTTGTTGCATATTTGGGAGATATACATTAACCCCCCCCCCATTGTCTGTTTGTGAATTGCTTATCCAGTCTCTCTTCCCAATCCTTTCTAAGCTCCTCTGATTCTTGTAATTATCATGCAGTATTTTATATGCTTTACTAATTATTCCATTTTTAACGGCAGCTTCTGTTCCACATTCTGTTAAAAACTCTACCAGTGCTGGTCTTTCATTTAGGAGCCCCCTATTTCTTTCTCTTTGCCTATACTCTGATATCAATCCTTGATAGGGAAGGCAATCTCTAACCTGCATTCCAAATAAATTTTTGGCCTCTTCCCATTCTATTACCTTTCCCTTTCTAGTTATTTGTTTCCAATACCGTGGTTCCTTTGCCAATTTTCTCCAATAGATTCCAGCCCCCCTTGCCTTTTATTTGTATCCCTGACCACAGTCAACCCTATCGGCAAAATCTCTTTTCTCCATTCTTGTACTGGTTTGGTTCTTAGAATACTCTCTGCTGTTTTATGAATATAATAGTCTGTATGATTTTGGTTGTTCTCCTTAAGAGTCTGCATCCAAAATACCAAACTGTCTTTATTTTTTGAGCTTCCTCCCTGCGTCATCATCATCCCTTTCCACCGTGAATTATAGTTTTCTGCCTGTGCTATGTATGAGAGCAGTAACTATGTTGCTCTAAAATACCCCCTCAAATTAGGTAATCCTAGTCCACCTTGTTCTGTTGGTAGAATCAGCTTATCCCACTTGACCCTTGCTGTCTTCCCTTCCCAGATGGAAATTCTTCAACTCTTTTTTAATTGCTGTCCAGTTTCTCCTCTGGTTGATAAAAGTATGCCTGACCTGTGTATAAGACTAAAGGGACTAAAAACATTTTAATGACTTGTATCTTAGTATCCATATAACAAAACTTCCAGTTTCCAATATTTGTATTATGTTTAGTCGCTTCCCACATATCCTTAGCTGCCACCACAGAGTCATTTCTAATCCATACTCCTAAATACTTAATTTTATCATGTCTCCATAAATATGGATATTGTTGAACCAATTCGTGTGTGGGTACATAATTTACTGCTACTGCCTTTGTTTTAGCTTCATTAATTTTGTATCCTGAGAAGATTTGAAACTGTCTTAAAATGTTCCACAACACTGTAATGCCCCCTTTCTGGTTTTGTCATGTATAGAATAATACCATCTGCAAATAGAGCCAGCTTTTCCTGACTACCATACTAATTATATCCTTGAATTTCTGAGTCCCTTATTTTCTTTGCCAGTGGTTCTAAATATAATACAAACAACAAAGGGGAAAGCGGACAACCCTGCCTGGTTCCACTACTCAAGCAGAAATTATCGGAGAGGACCCCACCCACTTTAATTCACACCTCTGATCCCTCATATATTCTTTTAATCAACCTTATACTTGTATCAGGGAAAGCAAATGCTTCCGTTGCCCTGCTCATGAAGTCCCAGTCTACTCTTGTCAAATGCTTTCTCTGCATCAAGACCCACCAATAAAAGTGGTACTTTCTTACATTCTGCTTCCCTCTGGATCATCAATGTTTTGTTAATATTGTCAAATGTTTGCCTCCCCTCCACAAAGCCACACTGATCCATATATATCAAGTTTGGTATCACTTTTGCCATTCTTTTAACCATTAAAGACAAACACTTTATAATCATGGTTTAGTATTGAAATGGGCCTGTATGAAGCAGAATCTGATGGATCTTTACCCTCTTTAGGTATTACCATTACCACCGCCTTCTTCCAGGATGATGGAACTTCTCCTCCTCTTAAAATACTGTTAAACAAAACCTTCCAGATTGTGCTAAGCTGAATGTTAAGAGATTCTGGTAGGTTTAGGTAGGAGGTGTGGTTTTTCAGACTCTTGCTAGGGGATCTGTAACTAGCAAGGATATGATGGGGGGGTTCAAAACTTTGGTTAGCTGGGCATGGAGCAACAAAAGTGAGTCATGTTGTTGGACCAATTTAGCAGTGTACTTCTCCTTTATGAACCCTAAGACACCTCCTCCCTATGTTTTATCCTGAGTTGAAGGAGATCGAAATGAATGAAAGGCATTGTAGCCTTTGATAGCCAAGGTGCTTTTCATAGTTCTGAATCATGTTTCTGTGATTGCACATATGTCTGCTTCCTCCAGGGTTTGAAGTACTTCCAGAAAGTGCAGTTTTTTATTTAAACTCTTAGCACTGAGCAGCAGTAACTTTAGGTAGTCGTGAGTGATTTTTGTTATGTTGGAGGGTTTAACAACTTGGCACAGCCTAAAAAAGGCTCTAAGAGGATAGATAAAGTTTTTGCCAGTATCCAGAAGCCAAATGATGACAAGTGCAAAGCATCTCTGGCAAGGCATCGTGGTTTGTCAATTGTCTCCCCAGACTGACAGATACTGGATCCCCTTCTTGTGACACAAATAACTAACCCAATTGTTGAAGTCAATAATTTTTTGCTGGTACTGTGGCATCATCATTGGTGAAGGTAGGATGCTACTCAAGGCTAGAAGCGGAGAACTCTGATAATATAATTAAATAAATTTATTGAACAAATGAACTCCTAAAAACGGACGAACAAAGCAAGTACCATAAACGCCTTCACAATCACAGTATGCGTTTTCGTCGTATTACATAGACTTCATCAGATGACCAGTGCATACATTATTATCAATTTATATTAATCATTTAATTACACAACCAATACCTTATTCTATTTCACTTTTAAAACAACCAATAGTAATTCCACCTAATTAATATTGTATTTACCATTTCTTATCAAAAAGAAAAGCACAGTTATTTCTTAAAAACAATCAATTACTTAAATAAATGAATATTTACCTAAATAAATGTATTTAATTATATTATCGGAGTTCTCTGCTTCTGGTTTCGTGCATACATTTTGGATTATTGTTTTTTTGTGCCTTTCCACATCTTTATTTTTACTCAAGGCTAGAGTCATACCTGTCTGGGACACATATTGAGAGAGTTTCAGTCCAGCATGTCTCTCTTCATATAGTTCAGTGAGGTACATCTTAGGTCGTTTATACCCACACAGACTATGACAGTGTCATACTGATACTTGTGGTTTAAAGAGTTAAGTGCATGTGTGACTGTGATCTTCTTCTTGTATAGCCTGGTAAGGGGGACATCAGTATGTCTTACAGTGAAATCTCCAATAAATAGAATGTTTGGCTGTGTGGTGTGTTACCTTATGGGCATGGAAGTGGGGCTACTAGGCTACAATGATTTTCAGAGTTATGTGTTGTGAGGGGTGCTGTCTTTTTTGAGTGTGCACAGGACCACTGAGAGATGCTTTTAGGAGGTCTTGGAGATATGGGTAGATTACAAGTGAGTACCTCCACATAAGTGGGTCTATGTGTTTGCCCTTTAGTGTTGGCAGTGAGTGTTTTGGGTGTAATGCTAACAACCTGGTTTGCATTTTTTATTTGTGTATGTGAGAGCTTTGCCTTCAATGACATTGTGTTTGTCTATTCTAAAATTAAATGGTTGTCAGTGAACATGAGGCAGTTACTACATTGCCTCAAGATGCCCATATCCATCAGGCCAGAAAAAGACATAACAGGGAAGCGCCTATCCATTATACCAGATCCTTAGTAGATTGGGAAGAGTAGGGCAGAGTCTCTTAAAGGTCTAAGTGAGAGTGTTTAGTAGTATATTATTAGATGACCTGCAGTGGTGCTGCACTCTGCACAAACTGGCAGCTTTTCAGTCAGCTATGAACACTGGGAGACTATGGAGAGCGATTCCTGTAGAGAACTTTAAGCTGAAGAGGTTTCCTTATATACAAGGCACAGGTAACTGTATTTGCACAGTAGGATGAAAGACTTTTGCACAGTTAAGCCCTCAGGACAATCAGATAAATACACAATAAGCCTTCTACCTGCAGTTCCTTACTCATATAGGTTGAATCAACTCTCTGCTCCCACCAGAGTGCAGAAAAATCCTTTTAATGTAAAACAAACTGGTTTTGAGCTCAAGTGCAGTAACAAATGCTTTACTTTTCTTTAGATGTTAATACATGTTACATACCCAGTTTTAGACTGTGTATGAGGAAGTCATGAACCAATGTATATTCATTTTATTTACAGTTAGCATTGCTTCTAGCATGTCATGAAGTTACAGTATCTCATGAAACCCACAGTCTTTTAAAACATATTTGCAACTTTCAGTTTTTAGAATTAATATGTACTCTTCTACAACCAAAAGACTTGTCCATGTATGTGATTCTGACAGCTGACACAATGTCTCAGCAGTTTGGATTAATGGATTTTGATGGACTATCTTCTTGAATCTCACTTTGTAACAATTTAATTTGCTCATCAGTTTGGTGAGACAGTTATGTGTAAACAGTTATTTTATGAAGTTCTACTTTTACATGTATTATACAAATCTTTGTATTGCTGTGCTGCATTGCTGGCCTTAGGCATAGGCCAACTAGGGGTCCACCTATGGCGCCGCTCTAGCAGGGGTGCTTTTCTTGTATTTATTTGGTGTAGGTAGACCAGGATGGGAGCACTGGGTGGTATGGGGGCACCATACAGCTGTTTTGCTTAGGGCACCAATTGACCTAAGACCACTCCTGCTGTGCTGTAATTGACTGCATCATTTATTCCTGCTGCTTAGACTTGTTTTGAATAGCTGCTTTCTATTCAACATTTCATTTTATCCTTAAACAAAGAATAAACTGAGTTCTTCTGCTTTACATATCTCTACTGCTTCTGGTTGTTGGGATTCCCTTGACTGTTGAATAGTCATTTTACCTTCAGGTCCGAACATTTCCTTTAATGTCTGTCATAATAAAATGCTTGTCTATGATGATTGCTTTTTACAATGTATCTTTAAATAGATTATTTAGCATCAACAAAGAAGCTGAAGTAGATAGCTTACTCTGTAACATTCTTTCCATCAGCAGCTTACTAGAAGAGATAAATAGACTGTTTTTTTTCAACAAAAGTATTCCTTTATTCCAAAATTGTGAGCTGAAAACTCCCATAACTGTCAGTAGTGCTCTTTCATCATATTCTTCACTTTCTGAATGGTTCTCTCTCTAGCTGCCCATTTGATTGTGAATAATGTGGACTTGCAGTTATGCATTTAAAATCCTAATCCTCTTTAAACCTTTGGCTCATATATCGTGAGCTATGATCTGATAATGTAACATATAGTAACTGTCAACAAAACCACATCAGCGTTCTTGTAATAATAATCAATACATATTAAATACATTTTTTTTATTTGAAATAAATATGTGCCCATGCTGCTCCATGATCTACCTGGTATGTTACAGGCTAACATTTCTTTTGCTGAACTGCTATTATAGTATGGACTGCACACATTATAACTTTGTACCCCTTGTTCCATCTGGATTGACATTTGAGGCCAGTGCATTATATTCATAGCTATTTTCTTCCATTTCACTATTCCAAGGTGTCATTCAACGCGTTTTCTCAAGCATCTGCATTCTCAAGTGATAAGGTTCTGTAATATTGTCAGCTTTGAACATAAATATTTGAACACATTCTTATTTCCTTCTAGAAAAGTAAGACTGGCTTCTGACTTGTAGATTATCACTGTCTTCTAATCTTGGACATATGGGCAAAGACTTTCTGAATATTCTATGCAAAGTTTGGTCTGTCTCTACTTCTACTTCACTGTTTATAACTATATTCATGCAATTTATTACATCTATGCCTGCTGCTAACAGGTTTTTTGTGTGTTTGGCCCACAGACAGCAGGGTCTGAATTCATAAAGGTTACCAGAAACCTTTTCGAATTCAAAGTCATCCCTAGCATGGTGCTTGTGCATAAAGACATGCAGCAGTACATCGGGTTGTTTCTACAGCTATACTGCATGCTAATGAAGCAGTCTGAGGGAGAGATGTATACTAATTAGACAATGTGCTGTTTTCTGGGAGCTATCTCGGGGAAAGCATCAATGCTCTGAGTAACTCATAGAATTGCTCAGCCATGTAGATTAGCTTAGCCACTCCTTTCTCTTTGTGGTTGTGAAAACAACCAAAAGGCTATGTTCATCCAGCATGACAGAAGAAAGTGCTGGGGAGTTTAGTGGTAAAGTTGGGTTGGGATGTTTGTGTTAGTGTATGTGAGGGGCTGCATGTGTGAGTGTATGTGTAAATGTGCGTCTGCCTGGGAGGTAGCATTAGGAGAGTTAGGGAGGGATCAGGTTGATGTGCTTGTTTACGTATGTGTGTTTGAGTGTGATTAGGTGGGGAGGAGGCTAGGTTTATGTGTATGAGTTGGTTGGGGTGGCTGTCATACCTCCACACACATCTATTAATCGAGCAGAATCTACATTAGGTAGTGGGAAATACTGGCTATCAGGGGTTACTCTTAATTCTTGTGCCATAATGGTACTTCAGCAGCATAGGTATCAAGGGTGTGGGGGAACTCTAGACACCAGGGTTTACTCTAAAAGTCACATGCCTTAACGGCAGTTTAACAGTATAGGGATCAGTGGTGGGGGGGGAACACTAGACACCAAGGGGATGTCTTAAAAAATATTTAAAAGAAGTACATATGGGGATAAGGGATTTGAACCATGCAAACTTGACACAAGAAACCCTTGTATTGGCCTGGTGCACTAAATGATACATTAGTATCTTTATTTAGGAGCATGGGTATTATGAAATGTCCACATCATCATCATCACATATGAGGGTAAAGGATGGGAAATGTTTGGCATACTTCCTAATCTAGTAAGCTTTTACCCTGTAATACCTTTACTGAGGGATATGAAGTGTAAAACTCGACTGTTTGGCAGTGTGGCCTGATTGCAATCATCCTTGAATTATGTGGACAGGGGAAATGAGGCATTGTGGATAATCTGATAACAGATATGGGGTACATGTTGTGTATGCTTATGTGTGTGTGTTTTATTGTGCGTTTGTGTATATGAGTGACTGGGGGTGCCTCTGCTTTCATGATGTGGTTATCAGCATTGTTCTTTACCATGGAAAGTGCTGATCTGCATTTTGTGGTAGTTAAAAAGATTCAGAGACATGCAAATTAGCCAATAAGTTATTTCCTCACTGTAGATAATTTATCTCTGTATTGCAAAATACCATATTATAATACAGGCCCTTTTTACAGTGGTCCACTTTAAGGATCTTAATTAATCCCCTGGATGGTCTATTTTCATAGATCTCAGCTCCTATACCATTCTGACTGTTATCCACTCATTCTGACTGTTATCCACTTGCAACACATTTGGTTTATTCATAACATAATATTCCTTTTTAATTTCTTCATTGCTATTAGTCAACAGCCAGTATATGTAAGATGCATCATAATTAGATATGGTTGCATTTACTTTCAAACATAAACATAGATTACCATAACTGTAAAATCTAACACCTTCCTTCTTGATACTACACTGCTGTTATTGTATTATCTTTAATCACATATTTTTAGAAAACCTAGATTTTGGCTAGATTATTTTCAAAATTTAAGAGAGCATATTAAGACATCATGTAACTTTCCTTTAATTTGACATACAGTTTGTCTGAGGTCAAAGCTAGATATAGTAGTTTTGCACTTATTTCCCCACTAACCACCTAGATTCATTTCCATAATATTCCCTTCTCCTGCCATCATCCTTTCAACTATACTCCACTATCATTTATAACCTGTTTTACTGATTTTCTTTTTCTTATCTTATTTCTGATCTCCTTTTCCCTTTATTTATGAATGTGTTTATTGCTAGCCCATTTCCCAAAGTCCTCAGTCAGTAAACAGGCAACCATACCTGTTAAATTATCTTGTAGCAACTTATTTATTTATTTACTGACAATTTGATTACTGGAAAAGTCGACTGGGTAGAAGCCCATTTTCAGCGAAGGCCCAGGAGAAAAGCTCTGAATTATTACAAAACATTTTAAGAACAATAATTTTGCAATCTTCAAAAATAAAACAAAAACATTTGCAGTTTAAATAATTATAACAAATTAGATATAATATAAAAAAATTGGTTAAAATTGATATAAGGTATATGAAAATCATTTAATGGTTAGAGAAACTTTTAGACAGTTTGCAGAGAAAGTAAATGTTAGTCTAATACAAATAGGAATTGCAGTATGAGGTGAGAGAAAACAGGCTTGTGGTATATTTAGAGAGAAAGTCAAGGAAGAGAGTTAAATAGCAGTAAGGAAGTAAGTGAAGAAGGGAGAGTATGGAGGTATAAGCAATGAAAATCTATAGTTTATCCTGGATTTGAGCAAGAACAGAGCCAGATGTTAGCTAGGAAGTCTTTTAGAGTGGTTTTGAAAGATAGGAGGGCAGGGCATAGACCTGATGGAGACAGGTAAGGAGTTCCAGGTCTTAGCAACCTTGTAACAGTACAAACGATGCCCAGCAGATTTGCTAGGCTTGTAGACAGACAGGAGGTTTTGGTCACTGGATTGCAGTGACTGACTGGGAACATAGTTTTGTAGAATGCATTTTAGTACTAGACAAGCAGATGGATACTGGATAATTTTATAGGTGGTAAGAAATTGTGTATATGTTAATTGATGTGCAGTTATAACCAATTTAGGCTTTTTGGTGCTATATAGTGGTGTGTTCTGAAAGGGATATGTGCTGCAAATTTAGCAACTTTGTTATAGCATTGTTCAAGTTTTAATTTTTGTGAAGGTTGGCGGTTAGTAAGAATGGGAGCACCATAAAGAAGAGTTGGGTGGAGATAAATAGTGGTAAGTGTAGCTTTAGTTACATCATTGAGAAGGTTTTTGTTTCTGTAAAGCATTTCTAGTTTTTGATGAGTTTTTCTTATGTAATTTTGTATATGCAGGTCAAATGTAAGATCATCATGCACTATCATGCATAATAGTTTGTTATGAGAAGTGACTTCAATGGTTGTACTGTCAAGAGAGAGGACTGTAAATTTTGTTTTTTCATGAGAAATGGATTTGGGGAAAATAGTAGTTTGGTCTTTTTAGGTTGAACATGAGTTGTGAGTTACAAAGAAATGTTTCATGGGCTGCTAAAGCTTCCTGAGTAATCTTTTCGAGGTGTTCCATGTTGTTAGATGCGCAAATGAGAGTGGAATCATCTGTGTAGTGTATTTGTGTGGAAGTGTAGAGGGTATTGGTGAAAATGTTAAAAAGGAGGGACCAAGGATAGAGTCTTGTGATACACTGGTGGTGACTGGGAAGTAAAGAGAGAGTGTGGAGTGCCATTTTGCTGACTGATACCTATTGGACAGGTAGCTTTTGAACCACAGAAGTATGGACTGAAAAAGACCTAGCAAGGACATTTGAAGTAGGAGTTTGCTGTGACAAACTGTGTTGAAGGATTTAGACAAGTCTAGAAATAGGAAAGAGACTAGTTTTCCATTATCTCTAGCTTTATTGACAGTATCTATATAGGTTAGAAGGGCAGTGCTAGTACAATGGGAAAGATGGAAGCCATGTTGTGTAGGGGATAAGAGTTTTTCCTGCAGGAGATAGTCTGGCAATTGTTTTTGAATACATTTTTAAAGTGTTTTGGCAAAGGGAGATGAGATTGCTATAGGTCTAAAGTTATTACTGTTTAATTTCCTCTTTTGTGCAGAAGGATAATGGGTGACATTTTTACAGAGAGAGGGAACATGGGATTCCTGGATTGACCTGTTTATAAGGATTGAGACAGGATAGGCAATGCTACTGGCTGCTATTTTTAGGTACTCACTTGGAAGGTCATCAATTGAAGAAGAGTATAGTTTAAGTTTTTTTAAGATTAGTTTTATATAGGATGTGGGCACAGGTTTGAAGGTGGAAGCAGATGTGGTGATATGTGACTGTTGGTCAGTGCTGGGATTAGATGTTGAGGTATCCTTAGTTAGAGATGCCATACTATCTATAAAATAAGAGTTGAACTGTATTGCAGTTTCTAATGTTGAGTTATCAGGAGAAGAGTTTGGGTTCAATTTTTGGCCAGGATGTAAGATTTCTTTAATGGATGTCCAAATGTTTTTAGGATCGTGTTTAGTATTATTCTGAAAGGTATTATAGTATAGTTATTGTCTTCATGTATTTGCTTTTTAGTATGAATGTGAAGCATTTTGAAATTTTCAAGATATTGAGCTGTTTCATATTTTTGCCATTCTTTCCATGCTTTTTCTCTATCCTGAATTAGCATTCTGCTCTTCTTGGATAGCCAAATTGCATTATTTTTCATTCACTTCCTTATAAGAATTAAAATACAGCATCAGCCCACCCTCAGGTCAATTTATAACTGAGATCAATCTGTTTATAGCCAGAACAAAGCAATTAACAAAGAGATGCAAATAAAACAGGTTGTCTGTCATTTCCTGAGACCAAATAACTGGCGTATGCAGTATAGTCTACTGATCATGCACAACTTAGTGGTGTAAATGCCATCCAACCTCCCCGGTCACTCTGCTTTTATATACCACTTACTTTTGCTCTTATCTTACTTATGGCTTGTTACTTAAGTCAGTGTCCAAAACTCAAACATTTTCTATTATCAAATTGCCTGTTCAACTTTAAAATTAAGATTACTCAGGCCTGAAGACATTGTCATATCCAAATAGAGCATCAAAGTCATGCAAATCATACTAGGTCATGTATTTCACTATGCATTTCATGATAGCCTGCATCATATCCCCTGCTACACAACATCACCTCATCCACACAATAGCATAACCAAAAAAATAATTAGGTAGCCTCTTTAATTTCCTTTTCTCTGTCCAATATTTCATTACATCTGTCATATAGCCAACTTGCCCAGCCAAGTAAAGCATAGACAGCAAGACATGTATAAATCTTTTAAATCTTCTCACACCTTTTGCATTCTCCTTACAGTCATATTAAGTTTTTGTGTGTGTGTGTGTGTGTGTGTATATATATATATATATATATATATATATATATATATATATATCCTGGCCCCTACTTTTTTTTGTCCTATCAGGTTAAACTGTAGATGACAAGTGAGTTTATTTTTCCCCCTTATTCCAAAATTTAAAACATAAAATTAGACCTCTTGTTCATTCCTCTAATGCACAGCCAGCATGACTGGTGTAAATTTTATTCATCATACATTTTCCATATTATCTTACTCAGCCATCATACCCACATAATACCCTTCAGAATTAAACAAGTCCCTCCACTCACAGTAACTATTTTTTCATTTACTTAATACTTTGGACCTTAGGCTATTAATTTCCACAGGTAACCATCCTTTTCATGCTTCCCCAACATATCCATATTCAGCTTTCCACCTTCACATTTAAAAATAATTCAATTACTGAAATAGTAACTACATATCTTCAAGAGTACTGAACAATATTTTCTACTACTCATTTATAGCTAATTTACTTTATCTTTGTGTTATGAGTGGCATTCAGTCATTTCTTTATAGTTTATATTGTCTCTAAGGTTCCAGTGAAACACCCTAATGTAAAACGAGAAACATCTGTGTACCACTCCTTTACTTTATGAGTAGCATTGAGTCAGTTCTTTATAGTTCTTATCTGCAAGGTTCCAATAAATTATTCTTTAAGCACATACAATTTCCATGTAAAAGGAGGAACATCTCAGTCTTACATGGTTTACATTATGCAGTTCTGTTAATTCCATACTCTGTACTATTCATTCAGTTCATAAAATAGCTGTAGAGTAGAAATCATGCCATTTAGATCAGATACATATTAACAGTCCCACATGGTTAATACTTTACCATGCTTTTCAAATCTTACTAAACAATAACTGTGCAGACAGCTGTATGAGCAGAGAGAGAGATAAAGCCTAACTATGACCTAGGCAACCTGGGTTAAACAAGTGGCTTAGGCAGCTGTTGGAGCTAGAAAGGCGAGAAATGGCATACGTCTCCCAGAGGGATGGAGCAGGTCATAGAAGCAAACATTTGCTTAAAGAAAGTATAATGTCCCCTTTGGTGATGCGGGCCCCACATTCCTCTGCCTAGGGAGCTGGGGAGTGTGGTTAGGGCCATACCAATACAGTCACAGATGTCTGACTGCATGAATGCTCCTGCAACATATTCTTTCTCACTGAGAATGAAAGAGCTGGCCAAGAAGAAGGAGGGATGATGGTCAGCAGGCAAAGGAGATAAAAGGAATACAAACAAAAATGGTCACCTCCCAAGGCCCAACATTTACAAATGAAGGTTAACTAATAGAATTTGAAACATAGCCAACTTCTTAAACTTTGCTTTTAAAACTTAATTCATTCAATACAGTCCTCCATTCAAAAAAAAATCTTAATAATATGGCTAATACCTCAGCATGTTACAATTCAACATTTTCATATGGTTAATACTGCATTCTATAACATTTGTAGTTGATCACATTGCAATTCAAACTTATACACCCACCTCTGGTACAATGTCTGACTGTCTCAATGATCATCTTCCAATCCTACAACCAGACATCTCATACATCTGCTTAAACAGCATATTTATAACTCACAACTCATGCTCAACCCTAAGGGAAAAAATACTTATTTTTTTTCCCCCAAATCCCTCTCCCATGAAAAAAAAATGAAAGTCCTCTCTCAATAATACAACCATTGAAGTCACTTCTCACAGAAAATTATTAGGCATTGAAAAATTATATGATGTCTTCTGTTGGTTTCTTGCTATTACTTGGATTTACATGCAAGCATACCAAAGTATATTTAACTATTTATTGTGATCAACTAGTCTTATTACTGTATTGTACTAAGTACAATAAATATACCGAGACAAACTGCTTCAGTTAATACGCTTTATTGGTATTCCATTTTCCTTTCAGATCTACAAGCATGCAACACAGATGCTGTCAGCTCTCTGTGGCAAATTCCCAAAGCTTGTTTATACACACTCATATTTATACCAAAAAGTCTGA
The DNA here is from genome assembly GCF_019279795.1 of Protopterus annectens. Taxonomy (NCBI): domain Eukaryota; kingdom Metazoa; phylum Chordata; order Ceratodontiformes; family Protopteridae; genus Protopterus; species Protopterus annectens. The sequence goes on along the minus strand of NC_056741.1, from coordinate 1,344,332,019 downwards.
TACTTTTTCTCAAAGTCTGATGTATAACAGTTCTTTTTTTGTATAACAGTTTTCCTTTGTTCCCTTGACCTTTGTTCTTTTAAGTTCTGTGGTCCAGGGAAACTCAGTCTTGTGTTATCTGAGATGTGGGGTTCCAGCACTATCTGAAACTTGATGTTCCAACTTTATCGTGCTTGATGTTACATCTCTTTACTTCGTTGATGTCCTTCCAGCTGCCATCTGCGCAGTTATTTTTACAGACTTTGTTTCTCAATAACATACTCCTTTACATGTATGCCAATATCTGATTAAGCTATATATGCTTGCCAGCACACTTACTATTTTACTGCATTTTGTACTATTTCTAAATTAACCCTTTATATTTCATATCATTCTTGCAGCTTTTATTCAAACTAATAATCATGCTAGCAACAGTTACTATTATTCTTTCAGGTCCCCCTTATTTTTTTATTTGGAGGAATGGACTAAACTTTAGCATTGCTATTTACAGTATTTCCATGACTTGTTGAGTACTGCAAGTCTTTGTAACCTGCAGCATATAAAACAATTTCAAGCTGTCATTATTATGACCCCTAAAACTATTAACACAGGGTGTATTAACTAATTTCCCAGATGATGACCATCCTGTAAATATGTTTTACTAATTATGGGCAGTGTCAGCTTTTGAGTTTTTTTTGTTAACACTGGATTATTTGAAACCACACATACAAACTGTGGTGTCACTTTAACAAACATTGGAGAAAAGGGAATATCTCAAGAAATGGCATCTCGTCCGTTCTTTCAGCCATTCACTTTCTACTTTTCAGGAATCACTGTAGCGGGTCCCGACATTTCAAATGGTTACCAAGAAGCTATGTATATGTTAGTTGATGGTGTAGTTCTAACCAATTTAGGTTTTTTAGTGCTATACAGTGGTGGGCTCAGAAAGGGATATTTGCTGAAAATTTAGCAATTTTACTATAGCAATTTTCAAGTTTTGAATTTTGTGATGCCTAAAGGTTAAAAAGGATGGGAGCACCATAAAGAAGTGTGGGGAGAAGATAAGTAGTGGCAAATGTAGGGCAGGATTCACGAAACCTCCATGTAAGAGTTAATATGTCGTACATGGAGGCTGCAGTTAAACGGTGTGACGTGGGCATGCTGAATCACACCCTAGGCTAACATGGTCCATGTAGGAAAGTAGGGGGCATGTCCGCACAGCGAGTTCTGCAAAGGGACACACCCCCAGAAGAGTCACAGTCCTGAAAGTAAACTCCCACGAGCGAGTCCGCGGAAATGTCAAGAAACACAACACCACACATGCCCCCACAGACTATAAACCCAACTGTAATGTAAAACGTAAAAATCAACAGTTTAATTTTTTTTTTATAATTTCAAAAATGTTTGCCCGTAATTGCGCTCGTTTGCGCGGGTGTGCCTTTCGCTCAGCCACAGTTAGCAGTCATTGAAAAAGCATATAAGATCTAAATATGCAAATTAAGCCAAGTAGCAATAGCGTAGCGGTAGAGACGTTGGCCAAAGAGGAGGTAGTCAGGGTTCGAGCCCCAACATCATCATTTTCTATTTTTAGTGAAATAAGCACGAAACAATCCCCTGACATATATGTATATACATATATAACTATAATTTAAATAAAATGTAATGAAATGGGCCATGTATTTTTGAAGAAATATGACACAATAAAAAAAAAAAAATTTTATAAGTGCCCATAGCTGAGCAGCGCTTTAACAAGCTGAGTATGACTGCCTGCAGGTGAGCAGTGGTTTAACGGTGTAATATGAGTGCCCGTAGTTGAGCAGCGCTTTAACACGCTGAAACTGTGTGCCTGTAGTTGAACAACATTTCACACAGTGTAATATGCGTGCTCATAGCCACATAACGCGTTAAGCAGCGTAACCCGTTTGCGCGGAGCTGCGCAGCGCGCCAACCAGCTTACCAGCAGGCAACATTGAGCAAGCTGTATCAAAGCTGCCTTTACACAGACACACCTCCTAGCCTGTCTAGACAGTAGTAAAATAAAAAAAGCAATGCCCAGGCTCGAACCCAGGATACTGTGCATCATAGTCAAAGTACTGAACCACTAAGCCATGACAGTTGTACTGAGAAATGCAATATTAGCATATATATATAGGAATGAATGGAAATAGAAGCATGACAAAGCAGGTTTTCTTAAGCTGATACATTTCCAAAATGGCCAATCACAGATAAGTGCGGGAAAAACGGCATATATAAGCCCCATAGGAACCTATTTGCAGTCAGGATGGCAGGTGTAGGAGAGGGCAGTTGCTTCCGAGCACAGAGGTGGGGTGTTGAGGAGTCCAAATATATGGTTGGCTCCTAGTCCACGATCATGAGGCTCAACTCATGCAGGGCCAGGTTCTCTGGGGTGTGTACAAGGCAGAGGCGTGGAACCGGTTGGCACATGATCTCACCAGTGCCACAGGCATACCAAGGACTGGTGAACAGGTCCGTCACCACCATGCGGACCTGAAGAGACGAAAGCAGGACCAACTGAACCGTTGGATCCAGGCGGCCCGGCAAATGCCCAACGCCCCACTACTAAGTAAGTATCCATGTAATTAAGCATGTAAGAAATTATCCTAGCTGATATTATGGAGATGTATGTTCCAATATTACTTCATTTATATTACAGCTGCAGGTGTGTGTTCCGTGAATCGGCGAGCCTATGATGATAGGCTGGTGCGGTTGCGCCACCAGGCAGGTTAGTAATTATTTTGCTGCAATTGTTATAGAATATAAGTGAGACAGCTTGTAAAAGAGTTCAGTGTTGTGACATATTAATAAAGTTCAAATAACACTAGAAGAAAGATTCTGCTAGTACTGTATGATTAGATAAGTGATGCAGCCTATAATCCAGAAATAAAAATTAAACAAGTCTGAAATAGAGAATTTCCACCTGTATTGTAATATCAGATAACTTGCTTCAGCCTGAAAATTACTGGTAAACAAGCTAAACACGATAGACATGTGTCAAATACATCCCCTTTTAAAATCTGCCATGTGAAACAAGTGAGTCTGTTGGAAAGGATTGTTGTAACCAAGTAAGAAATGTTAATAACGCCTAGAATTAAGTAACATCTTGAATTGTAAAAAAAAAACAAGTGAGAGTGTGAGAAAGAGGTATGAATAGACCAAGAAAGCTGTAATAAGTCTTGAATAAAGTTATACTGCAGTCAGTACATAATGAAATGAATGAGACATCCACAACCAAAGAGTGAAATGTTTGTAATAAAAGTACTGAAGCTGGAATGTGTCTGTCCCACAATTTGGATATGTTCCTGTACCCTTGCAATATGGAGATAGTATGGTTGTATGAAATACTGAATATCCACAGTTGTGTAGAGCCATATAAATCAAATGTAGCAGGATGCTGTACCTGAACACAGCCAGATATGAATGTGTATGAATAAAAATGCAATGTATATTAATGTAGCAGTAACATTCCCATCCCCAACATTCCTAAGGTTACATATAGGAAACTGTACTAAGACCTGTAGGGTATATATATCTGCAGCTACTAGAAATGTACAGCGTATGTATAGGTAGTTGAAGTTGTTAATGAAATATTTCTTCACTCTACCCTATTTTCACAAATAATGCCATTCCACACCAAACTGAGTATGTGTATTCACAATTAATTCCCATGGACATTTGTCCTGTTGGTTCATACATATTTGCATGTACGTTGATGCATGTGCCCTGTTCACATATCCAAACCTGATGGCCTGTTGCCATCAATCAACCCTGCATGCTGTTGGATTGTGTACTGTTGTTCAAAATATGCATGTGTTATGCTTGCTGTTCAATGTTTGGAATTCATGGGTGTTTGGTTAATGGGAATACTGATGCATGCTGTTACAACTAATTTTGAATGGTATTGTTTGTTACTAACCCAAAATGTCATAAAATATTGCTGAATGTAGGACAACAGGGAAGGCGGGTTCCAGCGGACCCACCTCTCCCACCTCAGCTGGCGAGTGCACTTGGCACTAGTGCCCAGGCCGGAACCTCCTCCGGTGGCCCTGTGCCACCTTCGGGTGGAAGCGCTGCAGGGGATGGGGCTCATCCCCCCCTCTGCAAGCGTGGCCGGAGGAGAACGTCCACTCACCCTCCAAAGTGTCTGGTCTGTGGTGCGTAGCGAGATCAGGCATTCTGTGCTTGAACCCCTACGCCAGCTTGAGGCATAGGTGGCGCAACTCACGGGTGTGCCTGCCCATCCTACACAGCCCCGTTCTGGGCAGTGAAGGCGCAGTGGCAACTGCCCATGGGTGGGGATCTCAGTTCCACTGTTGCCATCTGTAGGCTTATGGGCTTGCGATTTCCAAACATCCATCCCCGTCAATTGTGTTCACCCCCCACATGTGTCATACTCCGCCCTTGTATGCGTCTTGTTTGTCTTGTCTATTAACCTCCCCAACCTACCTCCCCAAATACACCTACTTCCTGTACCTCACATTCCACTCTCACCTGAAAAAAAATAAAAAAGGGCACTCTGTTCCCACAAAAAAATACATAGCTGCCCATTTTGCAGACATGTCTGCTGGACATGTCAACTGGTAATTACAATTGGCTGTACAACATATTTTGTTGCCCTCACCCCTCTCTCAGGGGTGGAAGGTTTCAAATTTCACACCAAATTACACACATATGCACAGCTGTTGCTGATAAAGAAATGAGCAGCTATGGGCCTTTCCTACATCCTTCCTGCAAATCCCGAGCTTGTTTTCTTACTGTCCTACCCTCTTTGTGCCCCCTTTTTCACCACTTTCCAATCTCCCCATTTTCTTTTCTTTCAAAGAAATTAGAGCGGGTGTGCGTGAGAGTAAGCACTTTTAAGCAGTAGTCAGCGGGTGTGCGCTTGTGTGCGCTTAGCTAAGCATGTGTGCATGAAGCTAAGCGACAGTGCGCATGCGTGAGCACCGCGCAAACCAGCGCTAACCCACTTATAACTGCGTAAAAGTGACTTAGTCACTCTGAATGACAAGGCCTGTAGTCTGCTCAGCAGCAAAATAAAATTCCTTTGTCAGTCTCGAACCCAGGACCTTGGAAACACTAGTCTGTATGACTTACCACTAAGCCATGACTGATATACAAGAACTTTGTGCTGAAAACAATATATCATGAAATAGTAGGGCTGAATGTTAAGGGAATATAGGAAGGCTAGCTTTTCTTGTATCTTTACTGGTAATTCTTGTGGAATTGCATTACATTAGTGTGATAAGAGAAACAGCCATGCTAGTAAGTAATAATGTGACAGTAGCACCTTGCAAACCACACACACTATCAGAGCAGGATAAACACCGCCATATTTGAATAGGTAAGAGGCCAGACCTCGCAACTGTGACTGATTTACAGGGATGTTCCTGATTTGCAAACAAATGTTAACTGTGCCCCACTGACTCCCTGTGAAATGTACTAACAGTAGGCAGAAAGGTGTGGAATCCCACGTAATGGTAACTCTCAATTAGTTAAAGTACACACTACTTGCATGTCAGAAATGGTGTAGTAATACATATGCTCAAAATACCCCACAGTCACAACTGCAGAATATCTGAAATATATCACGGGTGTATCCCACTGATATGTACCATTCCCTGAGGCTGCTAAAATATACATCTGAGAGTATCTGAGGCCTGCAAGTGTCAGAAACTCACAGACATATCATTCTGTCTGTTGTCACACACTATGTGAATAGCTGTACAATTGCTTCCACAAGCACACCCTCATGTAGGAGTACAACCCAGAAATATCAAAGGATGTAGCCATCTAATAAAATAAGGACGGTATAGCAGTTTACAAGCACTGCATGTGCCTGATATTCATAACTGTTAGTACAAAGTACAAGGCCCCACTACTGCTCAGCAGAAAAATAAGATACCCTTGTAGGTGTCAAACCCCACACCTTGGCCTTACCAGACTGCATGCAGTACCACCAAACCACACCAAACATATAAGAAATTGCTGCTGAAAGAAATATATCATGCATTACAAGGAGTGAATGTAAATGGAAAATAGGAAAGCCATAGCAACACATTCCAGTAAAGACACTTAGCAGGCCTTCAAGGAGTGAATGTAAAGGCTAAATAGTGAAGCCATAGCAACAAATTGCAAGAGCTACTGTTGTATACCAGTTAATCCACAAGTCCCACAGGAAAGCACATACTCCCATGTAAACAGTATTAGTATTATTAGGTGTCAGGTAACATACACACTGAGAAGAATGAACTGGAAGAAGCAACAGTCAGGTTTCAGTACAACATGCATTTCAGTGCCTACAACACAGCCTTAGATATGAGAGACATACCAACCTTTACACTCACAGAACAGTGTCCACAGCAAACCAGCATGGTCCCCACCTTGAAAAACTGAAAGGGCTATGCCTACCTAACCTAACATTTTATAGCACTGTCCTGAAATCACAGTGAGAACTGCAATTACCACACAGCAGGCTGCATGCAATTAGTAAATGCTGGCTAACAATTGGTGCAGAGGCCATCACATGTGCAGATACCTACAAAAGCAGCCTGTACTCCCAGTCCACACATGCAATAATATCATTGCAGCAACTGGAGGGAGAGAGAGAGAGAGAGAGACCAAAAAAAAAAAATAATAAAAAGAAAAAACCATCAAGACAGCAGCAGCAAGCCAGCCAGCAGCAAGCCATCCAAAACAGCAGTCAGAAACACAGGTAATGTAAACTACATAATCTAATAATCTACATACTGTGAACCCTCCATATGTGTTAGCAGTCTGTATCTATATTTATATGAAGATGTGCATAGGGCAAGGGACATACTGCAACTGTTAGTGAAGGCTGGACATACATATGTAGTTGAAGGTTGCTAACAGTATGCTGCCGTAGGCCCAGGGCCAATAGCATACTACCTACCTATGACACAATGCACACACACATGTACTCATTGCAATACCAACTATGTGAGGTTCAATGAGTGTGCCACTGACTGTGTGACAGGGTGACTACATAGAACTGTAGTAATATTATCATGTTGTTAACAGTACAGTGTAATGATATCATTGTGGGTATATCCCAGCATGCCTGATGCATTAACAGTATGATTGTCATTGCATTTTTCATACACTACTATTAATTACAAAAGTGTAATGTCTGCACATCTTTGCATTCTGGTGGTAAGGCTGAAAACACAAACCCACCTACATAGGTAGCACAGGGGATAAGAAAATGGAAGTAATGATACTCAATGTCAGACATGTAAACCGCAAGATGCAAGCAGTCCAAACTCTACTCAGCATGGAGAATGTTGATATCTGTGCAGTGACAGAAACCTGGTTCAAGGCTCCCAAGAGCACCCTAGCACTACCAGGTTACACCTCATACCATGCTTGACAGCCCCAAAACACAGAACTAACTATGAAAGGGGGGTGAGTCTCAATAAATGTCAAAGATACCCACACCCCCAGGTTGTTGCCACAGCATGAAGCATCACAGACTATCCACGTGCAACTAACAGTGGGTTAAACTGACTTCCAGTTCATAGCCTGCTACAGACCACCCTCCTAAACACAGGTAGCCCACTTGGCCTACTTAAGAACACATGAATATATGAAGGTGTCTCCAAACAACATTTTATTGGGCAGCTGCATCTACCCACACATAGACTGGGAGCATTACTGTAGCTCCAACACCCTAGGCGAAAGGTTCCTAGAATCCATACACTCACATGCTATGGAACAACTTGTTACCACTCCCACAAGAGGGGAAAACATACTGCACCTGATCATCACCAACATGTGGACTCTATGCTCCAGACCAGAAGTGTATCCCTCACTGGTAAGATGACACCACAGAGGAATCTCACTATATTCACATACCAACCCCAGCCCCTGCACAGAAAACCACAGTGAAAAAGTTGTGTAATGCAAATTCCATGTATTCACATGAGGCAGGCTTCACACATAGGAACTATTTAAGGTCACAGGTACATATCTCTATGTGGCGCACACATACCTTGTGTGCATTGAAATTACTGCTATAATATATGTCATACAATAATAAAAGCAACACCCACCACACATTGACAAACTGTGTGACAAAAACACACATGGCATTTGTAGGATTCAAACCCCTACCTAACTATGTTATGACACTTGAGAGGGACGCATTAGCAGAGCGTGCTATTCACATTACTGGGAGGTTTCCCTTCTCCTGCTATACTTATAGGGTGCTGAAATCAGTCTTTCGAAAGAGGAATGTACATCATGTAGTGTGTTCTTACAGTTGCCAAAAGGGCCATTTCTTTCCAAGAAAATTGCACACACCCTAACCCCCCCAAACACACACACACACACACACACACACACACTGAGCATTTGCAGGATTCAAACCCCTACCTAACTATGTTATGCCACTTGAGAGAGACGCATTAGCAGAGCACGCTATTCGCATTACTGGGAGGTTTCCCTTCTCCTGCTATACTTATAGGGTGCTGACATCATCAGTCTTTCGAAAGAGGAATGTACATCATGTAGTGTGTTCTTCCAGTTGCCAAAAGGGCCATTTCTTTCCAAGAGAATTACACACACCCTAACCCCCCCAAACAAACACACACACACTGAGCATTTGCAGGATTCAAACCCCTACCTAACTATGTTATGCCACTTAAGAGAGATGCATTAGCAGAGCGCGCTATTCACATTACTGGGAGGTTTCCCTTCTCCTGCTATACTTATAGGGTGCTGACATCATCAGTCTTTCGAAAGAGAATGTACATCATGTAGTGTGTTCTTCCAGTTGCCAAAAGGGCCATTTCTTTCCAAGAGAATTGCACACACTGAGCATTTGCAGGATTCAAACCCCTACCTAACTATGTTATGCCACTTGAGAGAGACGCATTAGCAGAGCACGCTATTCGCATTACTGGGTGTCTTTTCTTCTCCTGCAGTATTTATAGGGTGCTGACATCATTATTTAGAAAGAGGTATGTACATCTATTACTATCCGTCAGTATGGGGGATAGCATATATATGCATTAACAGACGCCTACTTCAGGGTCACATATGCACATCAGCACTGCCAGGTTATGTTTTATACTATGCTTCATGACCACAGGACTTGTAACACACAACACAACCAGTTCAGACCTCCCCTCCCATATCCAGGAACCACACTTGGCTTCCCTGGGAACAGTGCAGGATATGAAGGTGTTCACATACACCATTACAGTGGTTAACTTCAGGTACAGGAATATTGAGTGGGGGAACTACTCAGGCCTCAACAACATCACCCTACAGCCACTACACTTTGTGAATACATGTGCTATGGCAGGACCAATAACCACAGCCACAACGGGGAATACATATTGGACCTGACCATCAGCAACATGGGGACTCTATGTTCCACACCAGAGGTAGACCACCACTGTTAATATCTGACCATAACCAACTTTCCCTGGACATCCATATTCCATCCCCACCCCCAGGCAAGGAAATCACTGCAAAGTATTTAACAAAATCAGACTTTGCACTTGTGAAGACTGGGGTGGAATACTTCAAAGGACCCATGCTGGAGGATTATACAGGCCAATCTGCAGAATCCTTGACAAATGCATTCTATGAGTGTATCCAGAAGGTTTGCATTGGTCATGCTATCCCAAATAAAACCAAGACTCCTCCACAACAGGAGACCTGTCTGGTTTACACCAGCCATATATAAGCTGTACAACAGAAGGAGGGAGCTAATACATTACAGAAGAATATCTCACAGAGGGAGGACTTCTCTGAACAGTATTGGCAAGACACTTCAATCCCTCAAAATCATCACTTGCAAGTGTTGACAGTGAAATTGTCCAGACACTGCAGATAAGGTTCCCCTCAGTCTGGAATTGAATCCCAATTAATGTTATAACTCCTCACCAACCCTCTTCCAGCAAACTCCAGCCACATGGATGTGACATTGCAAATTCAACCTCTGGGATCTCCACTGTGTCCCTGCTTGATGGAGGAACAGCACACTAGCCTTAAACAGTGCCTTCTGTGACCTATTTTACAGAGGCACAGTAGCCTACTGTACTGGGGAGGCAGACGCCAAATACACTCTGGCTAAGCTTATGTATTCCCTAGGGCAAACAGCCTAGTATTGACCTCTACACCCATATGTGTAAGTTTCAGATGCACAGTATTTGTTGCTGATAAACTGTTTGCAGGTCTTTATTGCCATAGCTTTCCCTGTTTCTATGAACAACTTGTGTATCTGTGGAAGATGTTTGAATATGAGAGGGATCCACTATATTACTTATGTCTCTGTTGTCATTTAACTGTGTGCACTGGGCAGATTGCTGTATTGTGGGAGTTTCCTGGCTTAACACATACAAATGCCAGATATGTGTGGCCAACTGCTATACTGAGACATGGCCTAAGTGTGTGAGCATGCCCAGTTCAGGCTTTCCATGGCTTGTTGCCTGACATATGTCTCATTTATCAAAGTGTGTGAGCATGCCCAGTGTGAGCTTTTCATATGTTGAGATCTGAGGTCCACCACATTTGTGGTTGTGTGTGAACTTCAACAATATTTCACATTTATAGTTGTGTGTTGGAAGTCATGTTGTGTTCTTACTGCCCAACTGCTTTGTGTCTGAACCCAACAGGGATTTTGCTGTGCCTGCAGGGTTTCCATGGGATAGTTTGCATACAGTTGTCAACATTCTTTCATACTGACCAAACACTGTAATATCGTATAGTGTACTGGTTCAGTACTTTCACTGTGGTGGACAGTATCCTGGGTTTCAGTCCTATCACTGCTTTAAATATTCATACTGAGCACACCAGACTGGTTAAGGGCCAGTTGTGCAAATATGACCATGTTGCATTTTGTTCAGCTATGGACTACTTAAACCAGGCTTGTCCAACATTACTAGTGTATTCCGCAACTAGGGTGGACATTGACAAACACTAGCTATGTGCCCTAGGCCATTTCTAATGCTAGTCAGAGAGTGTGTTTGTCCTCCAACACACATTTTAACTGGAGTTTGCCATGACATTTTTCAAGGTTAGTATATTGTGCCTCTGTCTACCCGTGACATAAAAGTGATACCCAGGGTAAACCTACCATCTCCCATCCACTCATCAAGATTCCTCTTGAAGAGAGTCAATGAGGGACTCTCTGGCTAACCTGGACTGGGAGTTTACTCAAGAGTGGAGGGAGCTTCTGGGTTATGGATCAATCACTACAGCATGTCCTATTTATGTCAGTGCTGAGGTTCAGGTCTCTCATGTGCATAGCTCACTGGCATTCAGATTTTACAAGATGCAGCATGTGCATTGATTCCAGCTTGGACATGGCTTTATACATCAGGCACAGATCGCCTCTGGGCAGGCAGTATGGCACTGTGTGGAGCTGAAGTTTGTTTAATCAGGCAACACATGGCATCTGTTAGAGCCCTTTGATCCTCCTGGTGAGGTACTTTTGGGGTCTTTCCAGTTGCTGGAGGTGTCTGCTAAGGTACATCCCACAAGGGCCATTGTACTCAATTGTGAGGCTGATGAAGGATGACTGAAAAGGCACGATGACCTCCCCTGATCTACATGTGAATACCTTCATGATTAGGTGGGTATATGATATGTTTCTCTAACCACTACGGCCACATGGTTGTCAAATGCAAGATTTCTATCAACTTGTGTCCCCAGGTCTCTTATTACTTCTAAAGTACTTAATGGGTTAACAGCTATGTGGTAATTGGTGGACACTTACTGTTTTTCCAAAGGGGATGACTATACACTTTTCTGCATTTAGCTTGATGACATGGCTCTGGCACCAGTTGTCTGTTTCTATGAGGCCGTTTTGTAGGATGCTTGTGTCAGCTGGAGGGTCAGATATGGTGCCCAGTTTGTAGTCATCTGCAAACTTGTTCAGACACAGTCCTTCCATGTTGGCCTGTACACCTCTGGGAAATATATGCCAAACAAGGGAGGTCCCAGGACCAAGCCTTGTGGGATGCCAGTTGTAGCTGGTTTGTAGTCTGACATGGCTGCAGCATTTCTGACCATGTCAGTTCTGTTCTTGAGCTGGTTTGCAACCCATCTACTTGAATAGGGGTTTATATTTAAGCTGGTGAGCTTATCTATAATCAACAAGTGGGGTATTATATGGAAGGCTTTTGCAAGGTCCAGATAGGCTGTGTGGACCACGTTCCCCTCATCAATGGCCTTGGTGACCGTTTCAAATGAGTCAAACATGTTTAAGTGGCAGGATCTGCCCTTAAGAAAGCCACACTGGATAGGGTCCAGTGTCTGCAGGTCCACAATATCTTTATTTCTGAGGTCCATGATGATCCTTTCCACAGCTTTGCAGACCAAGCTAGTCAGGATTGTGGGGTGATAGTTTGCAGTATCCATTCAGGCACCACCTTTGTGGAGAGGGACCACTGTTGCTGTGCACTGCTCTTTGGGTACATATCCTGTGGTAAGGCTGCGACTGAGCAGTAGTTTTATTTGGTGTTCCATTCTTCTTGGAGTTGATGTTGGACGCAGCCCAGGACACCATCTGGTACCATTGATGCTGTGTGTTTTGCTTTGGAGATGCTGGCTGTTACCTCAGCATCTGCAATGTCAGGGGGCCAGCACTCTGCTGGGATAGATATTTGGCATTTTGGTGCGTGGGGGGGATTTTGCACTGAACCCGTCAGGTTGGATGTTGGCAATGTGTGTGGGTTTGGTGTATTGTTTGTAATTTTGGAGTAATTCTGAGCATATCTGTGAATTTCCACCAAGGTTACTACCATCAGTTAAGAAAGCCTTGTGATTATCCTTAGTGTCCTGTACAATTTGTATCTTCATAGGTTCACAGGTTCATACTAGGCTATCTGCCCTAGGGCATTTATAAGTCTAGCCAGACTGTGTGTGGCCACCCCTTGGAATGTGAATATTATGCCCATTTAGGGTTTAGTTTACTGTGCCTCTGTCTAGTAGTGACACAGAGATGACCCCCGGTGTAAACCTACGATCTCCCATCCACTCATCAAGATTTCTCTTGAAGAGAGTCAGTGAGGGCCTCTGCCTAACATGGTCTGGGATTCTGTTCCACAGTGTAGGGAGCCTCTGGGTTATGAATCTGTCCCTCCAGCACATCCTATTTATTTCTGTGTTGAGGTTCAAATCTCTCGCTCTCGTAGCTCTGATGGATTTTGATTTTCTGAGGTGGAGCATGTCCATTAATTCCGGATTGGACATGGCCTTGTACGTCAAGCATAGATTGCCTCTGACTAGGTGGTATGCGACTGAATAGAGCTGGAGTTTCTTCAGCCGGGCAGCATATGACAAATGTTTGAGACCCTTTATCCTCTTGGTGAGGTACTTTTGGGTCTTTCTAACTGCTGCAGGTGACGGGTAAGGTACATCCCAAATGGGGCATTGTACTCAATTATGGGCCTGATAAGAGAAGAGTATAGGGGCACAATGACCTCTCTTGATCTAGATGTGAATGCTTTCATGATAAGGTGGCCAATATAGAAGGTCTTCCTAGCCACCTTGGCAATGTGAGTGTCAAATGAGAGGTTACTGTTAACTTGTGTCCCTAGGTCCCTGATTACTTCTTCCGTACTTCATGGATTACCACCTATGTGGTAATTTGTGGGTATCTTGTTTTTCCCAAAGGGTATGACTACATATTTTTTGCCGTTCAGTTTAAGGCCATGGCTCTGGCACTAGTTATCCATTTCTGTGAGGCCTTTCTGAAGGATGCTTGTGTCCGCTGGAGTATCAATTATGGTGCCCAGTTTGCAGTCATCTGCAAACTTTTTCAGCCACAATCCTCCTATGTTTGTTTGCACCTCAGAAAAATAAATGCCGAACAAGAGAGGTCCCAGGACCGAGCCCTGTGGGACACCACTTGTGACCAATTTCGAGTCAGACATGACTCCGGCAATTCTGACTCTGTAGGTTCTGTCTTTGAGCCAGTTAGCCACCCATCTTGTGACATAGGGGTTTATGTTTAAGATGGATAGCTTATCTATGATGCCGGAGTGGGGTATTGTGTTAAATGCCTTTGCGAGGTCCAGATAGGCCATGTGGACTACCTTCCCTTCATCTATGACCTTGGTGACTGTTTCGAAGAAGTCAACCTGGTTCAAGAGGCAGGATCTGCCCTTGACAAAGCCAAACTGAGTAGGATGCAATGTCTGTAGGTCCCCAATGTCTTTGTGTACGAGTTCCATGATGATCCTCTCCAAGGCTTTGCAGATAAGGCTAGTCAGGCTTATGGGGCGATAGTTACCAGGGTCTGTTGAGGCACCACCTTTGTGGAGTGGGACCACTGTTGCCATACACCATTCTTTGGGTACATATCCCCTAGTGAGGCTAAGATTCTACAGCATTTTTACGTGTGGGTTTAGTTCTTCTTGGAGTTTGTGTAGTACGCAACCCGGGACACCATCTGGTCCCATTGAGGCAGTGTTTTTTGCCTTGGAAAGGGCGGTCTTCACCTGGGCATCTGAGATGCTTGGGAGGCTGCACTCTTCTGGGATAGATATTTGCTCTTTAGGGGGGGAAGGGGGGGAGTTTGCAGTGAACCTGTCTGCCAGGATGTTGGCAATGTCTGTGGGTTCAGTGTATTTTTTGTCATTTAGAATCAACTCTGAACATACCTGGGAGTTGCATCCCAGGTTACTAACATAACTAAAGAAGGCCTTGTGATTGTCTTTTGTGTCCTGTGCAATTTTTCTTTCGAAACTGGCCTTGGAGGATTTTATGAGGGATCGTAATATTTTGCTAGTACTGATCATAGATGCCTTCCCTTTTAGGGATTTTACTGCATCATGTAGTAGCTTCCTCCTTCTGTTGTACAACTTATTTATGGCTGGGGTCTATCAGACTGGACGCCTGCCTTTGGACGCTTGGGTATTGGTTTTGTTTGGGATAGCATGGTCCATGCACTCCTGGAGGTGTCCATAGAATGCATTTATATAGGATTCCGTGGTTTGTGCCGTAGTTTCCACCAATCCTGGAGCCTTGAAGGTTTCCACTTCGGATTTGAGAAGTGGGAAGTTCGCTTTTGAGAAGTTCTTTACTGTGGTTTTCTGGGCTGGGGGTGGGGTCGGGTTTTGGATATCCAGTGAAATTAATTTGTGGTCTGATCTTGCCAATGAGGGGAGTACCTCTGGTGTGGAGCATAGGGTCCCCATGTTGGTGATGATCAGGTCCAGTATGTTTTCCCCTCTTGTGGGAATTTTGACCAGTTGTTCCATAGCATTTGAGTTTATGAATTCCAGGAACCTTTGGGCAAGGGTGTTGGGGCTTGAGTAATGCTCCCAGTCAATGTTAGGGTAGTTGAAGTCACCCAATATAATGGTGTTTGGAGAGATCTTCATGTTCTCCAGTGTTTTCAGGAAAGCAGAGTGGGATTCCTGATTTTGAGACGGTGGTCTGTAGCATGATATAAACTGAAATGGAGTTTTGCCCACTGTTAGTTGCACATGGATGGTTTCTGATGCTTTGTGCAATGCTACTAACCTGGAGGTGTGGGTATCCTTGATAAATATAGATACTCCCCCTCCTTTTGTGATTCGGTCCGGGTTTTGGGGCCGAAAAGCATGGTATGAGGTATAACCTGGTAGTGCTGGGGTGCTCTATGGAGCCTTGAACCAGGTTTCTGTCACTGCACAGATATCGATGCTGTCCATACTGAGGAGAGATTTGAGTGTGTGCATTTTGAGGTTTAGACTTCTGGCGTTTAGCAGCATTACCCTTAGTTTCTTGTTCTTAGTGTTTTCTAAGGAGGTGTGTTTGACTTTTGAGCCTTGCCTAAAACAGGCACTATAGGGGTGGCAAGAGCCTTTGCCAGTATCCGAAAGCCCAGGGGAGACAGGTGCAAGCCATCCCTTGCGAAGCAACGTGGCTTGTCAAGCATGTCATCCCAGGCTGACAGACACTGGATCCCCTTTGAATGACACCAAAATTTTAGCCAATTATTAAAATCGATAATTTTGTCTTTATATTGTGGCATCATTCTAGCTGAGGGTAAGATGCTGCTCAAGGTCAGAGTCATACCGGCCTGGGCTACATGATCAGAGAGGTTCTTTATGTCTCTTTTCATGTAGTCGAGGGAGGTAAGTCTCAGATCGTTCACACCAGTGTGTACTATGACCGAGTCATACTTGTACTTGCTTTGGAGTGACCTGAGTGCTTGCGTAATGTGGCGGATCCTAGCACCCGACAGGCAGCTCACTGTGACCTTCTCCTTGTTCAGCCTGGTGAGCGGAACATCAGTGTGCCTGACTATAGAATCACCTATTACAAGTGTGTCAGGTGTGTTGTTCTGCCTTAAGGGCTGTGACTGTTTGGCACTCTGACTTTGCGGGCTATGTGTTGCTCGTGTTTTGTTGTGGGATAGCATTTGCTTGGATGTTTGCTTTGGAGGTCTCTGCTGTTTAGGTAGATTTTTGATTAGAGCCTCCAAATATGTTTTTATGTGCTTGTGTGGTTGGATTGCTGTTTTGGTAGGGCTATGTGGGACTGGATTAGTGCTGTGTGATGTTACCTTCTCCTCCGGTCTGGTTTCATCAGTTTTGAGGTGAGAGAGTTTGGCCTCCAGTTTGGCTTTATGGTTTTATCTCTCACATATGTTTGATCCTGTTTGGAATAGGAGAGGGTTGTCAGTGTACATGAGACAGTTGTAACATTGCCTCAAGATTCCCAGATTCACCAGTTGGACTGGAGAGGAGACCATTAACTGACCTTTAGACATGCTAGTGTAGTATAGGGGACTCTTTTATCACACAGTTAAAAGGACCAATAGGGGGCAAGGTAGTCTTAGAGGGTATATGAGGATGTAGTGCTTATAGTATATTAGTGCTAAAATGCAAGATTGCTTATTTGGGCAAGTGCAGGGTCTTAGATTGAGAATAGACTGGCAATGTCTGTGGGTTCAGTGTATGTTGTGTCATTTTGGACTAACTCTGAGCATATCTGGGAGTTTCCACCCAGGTTTCTAACATAAGTAAAGAAGGCCTTGTATTGTCTTTTGTGTCCTTTGCGATTTTTCTGTCAAAGTTGGCCTTGGATGATTTTATGAGTGATCGTGGTTTTTTGCTAGTACTGATCAGAGATGCCTTCCCTTTTAGGGATTTTGCTCTGTCATGTAGTAACTTCCTCCTCCTGTTGTAAAGTTTGTTAATGGCTGGGGTCCACCAGACAGGACACCTGCCTTTGGGGGAATGGGTCTTGGTTTTATTTGGGATTGCATGATCCATGCATTCTTGAAGGTGTCTGTAGAAAGTGTTTATAAAGGATTCAGCGGTGTGGTCTGTGGTTTCCAGTAGCCCAGGGGCCTTGAAGGATACCACTTCAGTCTTAAGAAGTGTGAAGTTGGCTTTTGAGAAATTCTTCACTGTGATCTTTTGTGCAGGGGGTGGGGGCGGGATGTGGATTTCCAGTGAGATTAATTTATGGTCTGATCTCAGCAATGATGGGTATTCTTCCGGTGTGGAGCATTGTGTCCTCATGTTTGTGATAATCAGGTCTAGTATATTATCTCCTCTTGTGGGAGTGGTGACTAGTTGTTCCATTGCATTTGAGTTTATGAATTCTAGGAACCTTTGGGCTAGGGTGTTGGGGCTTGAGTAATGCTCCCAGTCTATGTTTGGGTAGTTGACGTCTCCCAATATGATGGTATTTGGAGAGACATTCATACTCTCCAGTGTCTTCAGGAAGGCTGAGTGGGGTTCCTGAGTTTGAGAGGGTGGTCTGTAGCATGCTACAAACTACGGCAGTTTTGCCTACGGTTAGTTGCACATGGATGGTCTCTGATGCTTCCTGTGTTGCCAGTAACCTGGAGGTGTGGGTATCTTTGAATATGGCTACTCCCCCTCCTTTTGTGGTTCAGTCCAAGTTTTGGGGCCGAAAAGCATGATATGAGGTATAACCTGGTAGTGCTGGGGTGCTCTCAGGAGCCTTGAACCAGGTTTCCGTCACTGCACAGACATCGATGTTCTCCATACTGAGGAGGGCCTCGAGAGCGTGCATCTTAAGGTTTAGACTTCTGGCATTGAGCAGCATTACCCTTAGTTTTTTTCCACTTGTGTTTTCTAGGGAGGTGGGTTTGTCCTTTGAGCCTTGCCTAAAAAAGGCACTATGGAGGTGGCAAGAGCCTTGGCCAATATCCAGAAGCCCAGGGGTGACAGGTGCAAGCCATCCCTTGCGAAGCAGCGTGGCTTGTCAAGCATGTCATCCCGAGCAGACAGACATTGGATCCCCTTAGAATGACACCAGTAAATGAGCCAATTGTTAAAGCTGATCATTCTGTGTTTGTACTGTGGCATCATTCTTGGTGAGGGTAAGATGCTGCTCAGGGTCAGGGTCATACCGGCCTGGGCTACATAATCAGAGAGCTCCTCTATGTCTGTTTTCATGTAGTCCAGGGAGGTACGTCTCAGGTCATTCACACTGGCATGGACAATGACTGAGTCATATTTGTACTTGCTTTGGAGTGACTTGAGTGCTTGTGTTATGTGGCGGATTCTAGTGCCCGACAGGCAGGTTACTGTAACCTTTTCCTTGTTCAGTCTGGTGAGCGGGACATCAGTGTGTCTGACTATGGAGTCACCTATTACAAGTGTATCAGGCATGTTGTTTGGCCTTAAGGGCTGTGACTGTTTGGCACACTGACTTTGTGAACTATGTGTTGCATGTGCTATGTTTTGAGGTAGTGGCTGCTTGGGTGTCTGCTTTGGAGGCCTCTGTTGTTTTGGTAGATTTTTAAGTAGAGCCTCCAGGAATGTTTTTGTGTGTTTATGTGTTTGGTTTGCAGTTGTGATAGGTCTATGTGAGAATGGGTTTGTGGTGTGTGTGGTTACCTTCTCCTCCTGACTGGTTTTGCCAGTACTGAGTTCAGTGAGCTCAGCCTCCAGTTTGGCTAAATAGTTGCATCTCTCACATATATTTGTATTTGTTGGGGGGAGGAGGGGGTTGTCTGTGTACATGAGGCAGGTGTAACATTGCCTCATGATTCCCAGATTCAACATGTTGTAGCTGGCCTTAGAGGATTTTATGTGTGGCCATATTTTTTTACCATAATACTGATCAGTGATTACTTCCCTTTTTGGGTTTTGCTCTATCATGTAGTAGCTTCCTCCTTCTCTTGCATGGTTTGCTAATGGCTGGGGTCCACCAGGCCAGATGCCTGCGTGTATGGGATTGGGTCTTGGTTTTATTTGGGATTGCATAATCCCTGCATTCCTGAATGTGTTCATAGAATGCATTTATAAAGGGTTCTGAGGTCCGGCCCATATCTTCCACAGGCACAAGGCCTTTAATGGATTCCACCTCAGTTTGGAGGAGTGCAACATTTGCTTTACACATGTTTTTCACTGTGGTTTTCTGCCCAGGGACAGGGGTCAGGATGTGAATATCCAGTGAGATTACTCTATGGTCTGATCTTACCAGTGAGGGATACACTTCTCATCTTGGGCATAGAGTACCCATGTTGCTGATTATCACATCCAGTATGCTTACCCCTCTTGTGGGAGTGGTTAGTTGTTCCATAGCATTTTGGTTTATGAATTCTAGGAACCTTTGGCCTAGGGTGTTGGAGCTAGAATAATGCTCCCAGTCTATGTTTGAGTATTTTCAGTCGCCCAATATAATGTTGTTTGGAGAGACCTTGATATTTTCATGTGTTCTGAAGTAAGCCAAGTGTGATTCCTGGAGTTAGGAGGGTGGTCTGTAGCAGGCTACTAACTGGGAGGCAGTTTTAGCCACTGTTACTTGCCCATGGATAGTCTATGCTGCTTCTTGCTGTGGCACCAACCTGGGGGTGTGGTTATCCTTGACAATTATTGATATTCACTCTCCTTTTGTAGTTTGTTCCATGTTTTGGGGCTGTAAAGCATGGTATGAGGTGTAACCTGGTAGTGTTAGGGTGCTGTTGTGAGCCTTGACCCAGGTTTCTGTTACAGAACAGATATCAACATTCTCCATGCTGAGGAGAGTTTGGACTGCATGCATCTTGCAGTTTAGACTTCTGGCATTGGGTAGCATTACTTCTAGGTTCTTATCCCTTGTGATACCTATGGAGGTGGGTTAGGGTTTTGAGCATTACCTATTCAAGGCACGGTGGGGGGTGACAACAGCCTTTGCCAGTATCCAAAAGGCCAGGGGTGATAGGTGCAAGCCATCCATAGCAGGTGGAGCATCGTGTCTTGCTCAGCATGTCATCCCAGGCTGACAGGCATTGGATCCCCTTTGACTAACAGCAATACTTAAGCCAATTATTGTAATTGATCATCTTGTCTTCATATTGTGGCATCATGCTTGGTGAGGGTAGGATGTTAATCAGGGTCATCGAGTTTACATATACTACATGGTGTTACATTGCTTAACACATGGCAATTATGCCTCAGGTGGTGCTGCAGGGCTGTCTATGTTGGATGCACATACTACACTCCCTGTACATGTTTGAAAGCAGGTCTTGTCAACTTAGGCATCCCTTTTACTATATGTGAGAGTCAGAGAGAGGTATCATTTCCAGGGTTCCTACTGAGCCAGTGTATGTGCTATGTGTTGCCTCTTTGCCAAGGCCAAGGCATACTGGGCATGCCTCCTTCTGCCTACTGGGGCAGGCTCAGGTTGTTCCTCTTCCGAGTCACGCTCTGCCTGTGATGGCCTTGGCAATGGTGGGGGGCTGTTTGGCCCAGCCCTATGCTGGTCCTGCTGCAGCTGTTTTCGCAGAATCATATTATGTAGCATAGCACATACCATGACAATTTGGGTACATGTAATTGGTGAGTACTGCAAAGCTCCACCAGATGTGTCCAGGTACCGGAACCGTGACTTGAGCAACCCAAACACACGCTCGATTACATTTCGTGTTTGTGCATGTGCCTCATTATGGCATTCTTGTTCAGGTGTGTGTGCATTTCTGATGGGTGTCATCAGCCATGGCTCCAGTGCATAGCCAGCATCCCACACTAAGTGACCATGTGGGATGTCCCCATTGGCAAATGTCTGGTACAGCTGCGTCAAATGCCAGATATGGGAATCATGGTAGCTTCCAGGGCAGCCAGCACACACATTCATTATTATGCCCTGGGCATCACACACGACCTGGCAGTTGATGGAGGGGAAGCCCTTGCGGTTAATGTAGGCCCTACCCTGCTCGCCAGCTGGTGCTTTGATGTGTATATGCATGCAGTCTATTGCACCCCCTACCTCAGGGTATTCCGCTATTTGCTGGAAGAGACGCATATTGCTGGCCAATACCTTATGGGAATTGGGGAAATATACATGTTCACCAACATGTGCTGACATGGCATCCAGGAACTGGTGCAGTACCCTGGATGCTGATGCCTGTGATATCCCCATCATATCACCAGTTGGTCTCTGGAAGGTACCTGTTCCTAGTATTCTTAGGCCAACACATACCTTGGTTTCCACTGGGATGGGTTCCCCTCTGTTGGTTCTGTGTGAGGCATGGCCTGCACAGCTCAACAATTTGCTGTAGGAGGTCTCTGTCCACTCTATAGCGCTCCACTATCTCCAGCTCATGTAACCCCTGGTAGGTGTCCCTGGGCCTGTACGCTCTTCTCCGTCTCCTCACTGTGGGTTGTCTGGCAGCATTTGCATAGTCACCACCCTCAGCATGTTGCATATGTCTCCTTATAACAGCTATGGCAGCCCCTAGCATTTTTGGTCTGAGTGAAGCTTTTTCAGTTTTCACTTCTAATAGCTTACTCCTCTGTTGCAGTGTCTCTTGAGAGAAACATACTGCACTGTTGTTTGCAGAGTTTTAAGTACTGGGCTGGGCTACTGTTCTGCCTGTGTAATTGCCTGCTTCGGATTGTTTTCACCTGCTAGCTCTGCCAGTATTCCCTGCTAGCTTCCTACTATTTCTTCTGCTTCCTTTTTCCTTTCTGTTTCCTCAGGGGGGAGCGACGAGCATACAAGCGCAAACACGCTCACAGCGGCTAACACGCGCGCACACATGCTTAGACGGACTAGAATCTGTGTGTTCGGGTTAAACCGCGTGCACACCAGCGCAAACACGCTTACAGATCTTTAAACAGGCTCCTATTTGCTTACTCCAGCTTAAACACGCGCACTCACGCTTACACGAGTGCACTCTATCTTACTCGCGCCTCCCAGTGCGCACACGTGCGCATGCACGCCCAGCAAGAAACTTTGGTGTTATCCATAGTGTACCCCTTCCATTTCTTGGCTTTCCCATGCCTACTTGTTGACACTCCTCTTTCCATGATGTGTGACTGACATCTTTCACATGCCACTGTGCTCCAATGAGCTTCATTTCTTTCATACATATCCCCCTGTGATGTCACCTATCTCCTACTCTGTTACTCCCCCTTATCCTACTCCTACACTCCAGGGAATGTGCTCATTTGCTATGTAACAGTGCGATTCACTATCCTACCACTCATTTACATAGGATTGCCTACTAATGCTTAGTTACATGTCTTACACTCAGCTTCCCCCCTTAGCAACCCCTATTCAGTGGCCATGTTGTTTTCAGCCTGCTATTCCCTTACATTGTAAATTCATGCTTTGCATAAAACCCACTGGGTTTTAAATTTTTATTTTTCTGGTTTTACAGCGCAGCGCTACGTTTAAACATCGGCGATCGCCAAAAAAAAATAAATTTTTATGTCATTTTTGCATCGGGGTACGTTGCCAGTGGCCACATATTTGGCCATTGGCATGCTGCCTGGAACATATGCAACCTTTATTTGGAGTTGACAAGGCTCCATTGTGTTATTTGCAGAATGGTACTCAGTTGTCAACTGAGTAGATTTCTGTAGATAACACGTCTCTTACACGGACAGATTTCTGCTTCCTGGATTGCTAAATTACCTCATTTGCATGCCTTTCAGCTGCAAGTGAGGTAATTAGCATATCCACGCCCTGTCCGTGTAAGAGCCGTTTTAGGAGCTCTCTTACACGCCCCTACAGGCTGTTCCTGGATCGCTATGGCTGCATGGAGTCTTACACTACTCTTAGACTCCATGCAAGCCATCGTGAATCCTGCCAGTAGTTTTTGTTGTGTCGGTGAGAAAGTTTATGGCTCTGTAAAGCATCCCTATTTTTTGATGATTTTTTTAAAGTAATTTTTTATATGCAGATCGAATGTAAGATTATTATCCAGTATCATCCCTAATAAATATGCTATGAAAAGTGACTTCAATTATTGTTTTTATCAAGAGAGAGGACTTTAAATTTGATTTTTTCATGAGAGGGGGATTTGGGGAAAAAGTAGTAATTTGGCTTATTTGGGGTTGAGCATGAGTTGTGAGTTATGAAGCCATGTTTCAGTGGTTGTTAAAGCTTCATGAGTATTTTTTGTACCCCCTGCAGTCAAAGAGTACTATCTGGTGAAGTAACTTGGCAGAGTCATAGAAGACTGAAAGCTGAGGGAATCAAACCATGTAATATAGGAATAATCTCTTTAACAGCTAATAACCTTAATCAAATGCACTGTTAAATAAATTGTTGTTGCCCAAACACAGTGTATTTCACATTTGTCTGTCTGCAGAAAAATAAGCTAAATTAAAAATGTATTCAGAGTTAAAATATCAACATTAAACTTACAGACGTCATGCTGCCCAATTAATTTGCTTCTAAATAATAAATACACTGTCGACATTAAGGAAATCAAGGATCACTTGCAAAGAACTTGGCTTCATGTAATGATGCTCTTGTTTACTACAATAAAATTATTTTCTTTACACAATCACTACTCCGGTTCAGAGGTACTATTTACTAGACTTAAAGTCCAAGAACCCAAAAAAAGCCCTATATCTTGGCAGTAACCCATATATACACTTTACAGTATGCCAAGTTATTAGTATGTCATCAAGTGGAAGTTGCTCCCAGTAATACAACTTAGGTGCCTTCTTTAATATCCTCATGACTCTTGGGCCATTTAATCCCCTTGTGTTGATAAATGTATGGGTTGCAATTTCTTTAGCCAGGCACTCATCTGAATTTCCATCAAGGCTAATTTAAATGCTGACAGCATGCTAAATAGTGAACCAGACAGGGTGTTTCACCATCTTGTATCTTCACATTTTTACAGAAATGCCTCATTGTCCCACTTGTCACAACAGTATTATTTTCCAAATTGGATTATAGTCTTCAACTAACAATGTGTCAGATCATTTAAGCTTGACCTCTTATATGTACAAATCAAAGGCAGGTAAAGCAAAACCTCCAAAATTTGTAGGAAATTTCAGCCTATGTTTGTCTATTGCTCATAACATTAAAAAAAACATAAGCTTGGTTATCTTAGACAGAAAGCTTTATACAGGGGATAGTGGTATTCCCCGTGTTGTGCATAGATTCAGAGAAAGGTTAAACCAACAGACCATCCATACCTTCAGCAGAAGGTTCTTAACAAATTCCTTTTCATCTGCCAAATTAAATCTTAACACATTGAATGCTCTCATACATTAATCATAACATTTCTAATGTATTGAAGCAAGAGGTATTCCTAAATAATTCGGGGTATTTGATCTGACAAAAAAGGTGGTATTCCATTAAGTCTGCTAGTACTGAGTAATTTGTTTTGATTTTGGTTACATATCACTATTTTTATCTCATCTAACCTTGGAATATTTAACTCTTCCATAAACATTTCCATTTGGACTATTTCTTGATTTCCAAATTTCTCTGTTTTATACAAATTTTCATAAAATGTCCAAAATATTTCAAATACTGCTGCAGGATCTCTGGTTAGTTTGCTTCTTATAGGATCCCTAAGTTTGGCAATAACCCTTTCTAATTTCTGTTGCCTGAACTGTTGTGCTAAAAGCTTTTGTGCTCTGGAGTTATTATCAAAAACAGTTGCTTATCAACAATCTTTCTAAACTCATGCTTATTATCCAGGTAGCCCCTTATTTTCTTTTTAGCACTCTGCAGTTGTACCTCTTCTTGTTCTGTGACATTCCCCTATTCAGCAATATTTAACCTTTGTCAGTCCCGCAAAACAATTCTTGTTACTTTTTAACCATATCTCTTTTTCTTTTACTTCTATCCTGTTTTTAAACTCCACTTTCATTTTGTCCCACTCCCTAGCTATATTTTCTGAAGAAATTTATATCTTCCATAATAACTTCAGAATAATTTCCACTACCCTTTCCTTAAACTCCTCTCTGTTTAACAGGTTACCCTGCATTTTTATTTTAGTTATTAATGGCATGTGATCTAAAACAATTATTGGATACATATCAAAACTTTCAATTAAATGTACACGTTCATGTGAAATACAATTTCTCTATAGCCTGGCCCAGTTTTTGTACTTTGCGGTATGATATAGAAATTCATTCTGAGCACCTACAACTGAATTCACATCTTCCATACCAAATAATTTTACAATTTCTTCAAATATCTACCCTTTTTTGTTATATTTTCCTTTTCAGGCCCCCAGATACATTCTCACTGTTGTAAATCAAATTCCAGTCCCCCTCCTATAAGTAATATTCCCTGATGAAAGATGATTATATCTGTTTTTTTCCATGGAGACATGAGGGCCAGATACAGAATTGTTAGCAAGCATACATTCATTTGCTAGAAAAAAGCCTCATAATATTCAAAAATATTGTTCATTTACTTGCTTTCTGTTAAAACTTGTAACTAAATCAATCTAAGGTCCTTAATCCAGTTATTCTCCAATGCAAGAATGAGAAAAATCACATTCATTTTTCTTTTGCCTTGCTCTTTTAACTAGGCATTTTTACATTGCAGTGCCTATATTTCTTAAAACTGAACAAGAAGAGAGAGAGAAGGTAGAAAGAAAGAAAGGAAAAAAAGAACAGCAGCACCTGTTTAATCCCCATTAAACTTAAAAATTACTGAGAAAATTATACTTTATAGCATACAAAGAAAATCATACACTACAAAAATAGTTCTATTAAGAAAAAAGTTTTCTTTACTTACAGTTAATTTTCTCCCCTCTCTTCCCTGCCCCAAAGCATTTTTCCAAACATTAATGACAATGAAGTAGGCCATATAATTTAGAGTCCCCCACAAGTCCAACAAATTCTGAGAAAGTCCTATAATTCCATATTTTCTTGTGTCATATTTCACAAATGTAATTCTTACATTGTAATTTCACATTAAGTTACTGGTTTTATTACTGTTCATCTCCACCTCCCAAATCCTCTCTCTGCTTTATTTACAATGTCCTCTCAATTCCTCTAGTCAAGTCTTGTGCTCTCTTCCTTCGCTATGTGAAATATGACTTTTGCTGTCTTTGTAAACTTGTGGGTGGACTATAAAGCATATACCCCACTTCATGTCATTAAAATTTAGAACACTCAAAGAAAAAAAGGTAACTAAGAAAACAATTCTCCCTAGAATCTCATGGAAATATGACAGGTACATAGAAAAACTTTTAAAAACAATAATTGATATAACATCCAAACTAGGTCTAAGTGCAGACGTTCACTCTAACCGTGGCTCAATAACTATTCCTCACTGTATGCCTTCCCAACATAACAACCACGCCCAACATCCTCTAAACCGCCCTAGGAAAACAGCAGATCTCCTAATGTTAAACATCAATATCAGAAGTAACACAAATAAAATACACAATCTCCATGCTAGTCTCTCTCTCTGTATTCATCAGATATTGTACTTCTTACCAAAACATGGCTAAAACCAGAAATCATCGACGACAAGACAATTCTGCTCCCAGGATACAGTATCTATAGAGTTGATAGAAAAAAGGGGAGGTGTGGTTGCCATTCTATTTAAAAATCACCTAACACTAGAAACATTAGACCCCACTGCTCCCAACTTTAACAATGCATAAAACATCCTTACCAAATGAAAAACTAACTCCAGGGAACAAATAAATATAACAGGAATCGATATTCCCCTAGTAACAAATCCCCACACTAGCAAATATACTCCACTGGACAACCAAAACACTATCCCAGAAAACTATAATTATGGGCAAATTTAACATAGACTGGTTAACTTGTAGTTCCCACAACCCCACTAATCATATCGACCGCCACGGTTTTACTCAAATCATCCAAACACACTAAGATTGACAAAACATCTAATAAACACGCCTTACTGGACTGGATACTAACAAACAAACCCTGTCTTGTCACACAGGCTTCC